>NC_056727.1:204943638-205016138 GCF_019279795.1 Protopterus annectens | reverse complement strand
CTAGAAGCATATAAGCCCTATGGCCGATAGCCTAGTACCAACCTATGACCCTATAGTTAACAGACTGCTATCAGAAGGAAGAAGCCCTTGGGTCATTTAGCTTTATTGCCAAACAAACTTTGTGTCTGTGTGATAAGGGCAGAATGTATTAACATCTCTGTGTGATAAGGGCAAGTGTGTGCACGTTTGTGTGATAAAGGGCACTCTGCCTTTATCTGCTGAATTTTACAAAACCACTTTATATCTAAAGCTGTCCCAGCACAATCTGGTAGTTAGATGTAACTTTAAATACACTATACTGGTATGTTCATGGCATGTGTGTGTGTGTGTGTGGAATGCAATGTGTGTGCAAGTGTGTGTGTGTGTGTGTGTGTGTGTGTGTGTGTGTGTGTGTGCGTGTGTGTGTGTGTGTGTGTATGTCTATGAATGCTTACTAAGCTGGGCATTAATCCCTACGTCACTCAATGGGTTACTAACTGGTTTACTGACAGAACCCACGCTGTAAAAGTAGCCCACTCCAAATCCAACTACTGACAAGTCAGAGTACCTCAGGGGTCAGTCCTGGGACCGCTCTTGTTTGGCATCTACTTCTCTGAAGTACAGGCCAACAGTAAGGGATTCTGGCAAACAAAGTTCACAGATGACTGCAAACTGGGAGCCATTATTGAATCCCCAAATGTTGTGGATACTCTAGAAAAGGGCCTTACAGAAACAGATGCTTGGTACCAGAGCCATGGGCTCAAGCTCAGTGCCAAGAAATGTATAGTTATCCCCTTTGGGAAAAAACATGTACCCATTCTGGGACATGCTACATAAGAAATCCCAATCCCTCAGAGCTACACGCTGCAGGGATCTAAACCTTGTCATCACAATAGACAAATGCTGGAAGGATAGGTTCCTGACTCAGAGACTGCCCAGACTCTGGATTAGACTGCCCGTACATGTCAAGCAGACCACCTCTTTGGCCCTCTTCAAACGGAACATTGACGATTGGATGGGAGAAAGAAATTAACCCCGGGGATCACGTCACTCACCCTGCTAGACAGGGGTCCAGGGTAGAAAATAGTGTGGAAGTAATAGCCAGGGAATTGTTATGGCTAGGCTTGTATAAGCCCTATGGCCGATAGCCTAGTACCAACCTATGACCCTATAGTTAACAGACTGCTATCAGAAGGAAGAAGCCCTTGGGTCATTTTAGCTATTGCCAAACAAACTTTGTGTCTGTGTGATAAGGGGCAAGTGTGTGCGCATCTGTGTGATAAGGGCAAGTGTGTGCACGTTTGTGTGATAAAGGGCACTCTGCCTTTATCTGCTGAATTTTACAAAACCACTTTATCTCTAAAGCTGTCCCAGCACAATCTGGTAGTTAGATGTAACTTTAAATACACTATACTGGTATGTTCATATACTGAATTGATAAAGTCTGTTTTGTGATTTATGATTTAGTGTTGAATTGTCACTTAATTCCATTAGGTACTGGTGTGCCTTTGCTGGGTAATTTTTTCCCTGTGGTTGTGGAACTTTGTAGTTATAAAGACAGGAAGAATTTGATTGTTCTCAGGTGGTATGGGCATGGTTGCTTAACCCTCCCCTCAAAACCGTAACACCTTTAGTTTTGCAGCCATGTTTGGATGGATTTGGATCAGGGTGATTGCAGTTTATAGGTCTCCTTTTGCTGGGATTTATGTAAGACCCTAAAAGTGGGAAGGATGAAAGTTTAAAAATAAAACATCCTTCATGAAAGGTCTGAGGTGGAAGATTGTGTATGTGGTTGTGCTGATAAGAACTGGAAATTCATGTGTTAACACTAATGTACAGTAGGCAGTTTATTGGACTGTGCTGTAGAAGCTGAATCTGTGGACATGTTTACTGGGCTGTGTAAAGTAGGGCTCACTAGTGTTGGATTAATGTACTTTAATAATGTTGTAGGTGGAAAACTGTTCAATGGGTGCATTTCATGTACAATTTGAATGGAGCGGCTTGATGTGTAAAATCTGTATAGGCATGTGTTTCTGTTTCTGATGTCTTCACAGCCAAAGTGCATAATTACTTGTGCATTCCTCAGACGAAGGCCTGGGGTCATTCTTGGTGTTGCCAAACAAACTTGTGGTTATGTGTGTGAAAGGATGAGTGTGTGAGTTGAGTGAGTGTGGTGTGTGAGTTGAGTGAGTGTGGTGTGTGAGTTGAGTGAGTGTGGGGGGGGGTGAGTGAGGGGGGTGAGTGAGGGTGGGTGAGTGAGTGAGTGAATGAGTGTGGTGTGTGGGTGGGTGAGTGTGGGTGAGTGAGTGTGGTGAGTGAGCGAGTGTGGTGGGTGAGCGAGTGTGGTGGGTGAGCGAGTGGGTGAGTGTGGTGAGTGGGGTGAGTGGGTATGGGTGAGTGTGGTGGATGGTGAGTGAGTGCAGTGAGTGAGTGTGGGTGGTGAGCGAGTGTAGGTGGGTGGTGAGTGAGTGTAGGTGGGTGGTGAGTGAGTGAGGGTGGTGAGTGAATGAGTGTAGTGAGTGGGTGTGGGTGGTGAGTGTGGGTGGGTGGGTGGGTGAGTGAGTGAGTGTGGGTGGGTGGGTGAGTGAGCGGTTGAGTGTGGGTGAGTGGTTGAGTGTGGGTGAATGAGTTGGTGTGGGTGGGTGTGGTGGGTGAGTGAGTGGCTGAGTGTGGGTGGGTGAGTTGAATGTGGGTGTGTGAATTGAATGTTGGTGAATGAGTGAGGGTGGTGAGTGAGTGAGTGTGGGTGGGTGAGTGAGTGTGGGTGGGTGAGTGAGTGTGGTGAGGGTGGTGGGTGGTGAGTGAGTGTGGGTGAGTGAATGTGGGTGAGTGAGTGAAGTGCGTGGGTGAGGGTGAGTGTAGTGAGTGAGTGTGGTGAGTGAGTGTGGGTGGGTGAGTGAGTTGAATGTGGGTGGGTGAGTGTGGTTGGTGAGTGGGTGTGGTGGGTGAGTGTGGTGAGGGTGGTGGATGGTGAGTGAGTGTGGGTGAGTGAATGTGGGTGAATGAGGTGTGGTGGAGTAGGGTGAGTGTGGTGAGTGAATGTGGTGAGTGTGGGTGGTGAGTGTGGATGAGTGTGGTGAGTGAGGTTTCTGAGTGAGAGTGAGTGGTGAGTGTGGTGAGTGAGAGTGAGTGTGGTGCGTGAGTGAGGTGAGTGAGTGTGGTGAGTGTGGTGGGTGAGTGTGGTGGGTGGTGAGTGTGGTGGGTGGCGAGTGGTGAGTGAGTGTGGTGGGTGGTGAGTGAGTGTGAGTGAGTGTGGTGGGTGAGTGAGTGAGTGAGTTGAGTGTGGGTGAGTGTGGTGAAGTGAGTGGGTGAGTGTGGTGAAGTGGGTGGGTGGGTGAGTGTGGTGAGGTGAGTGGGTGAGTGTGGGTGAGTGGGTGAGTGAGTGAGTGTGGGTGAATGAGTGAGTGTGGGTGAGTCTCATTTTTGGATGTAATTTCTAAATTTTGTAAACTTTGTTTTTGTATTGTCATATTGCTTTACATTGCCCTACCAATATGTGACAAAGTACAGGCAGAAGCACAGTAACAGCTGCAAAAACTAAGAGCATAAATTTGCAATAACCATGCGTATACATTAATTGCATGTTTTTACATAAGAAGCAGATGTCTGTCACAACACTACATCAGATTACAAGAAGTATGCAATACCGTAATTTTTTAAATTATGTCTTAAAAAAGCATGTTGATGCTGTCATGCAAGTCTGTAAAATATTTCATGTTTATAGTGTGTCATTTGTTAGCTATTTAATCAAACAGGAAGGAAAAATAAGTGGGAGTTTGATGCTTTGCAAAACTGTGATTATTCCCAGTGCTATGTAGCTTGGTTCTAAATTTGACAGGAGAAGTGCAACAAAAAAAGTCTCCCACTGTAAGGAGGGAAAGGCTGACAAGAAAACAGTACATTACTCCGGTCACCTGCTGTGAACTGTCAATCACATGCAGATAATGGGTCAAATTACCCTTCACTCTTTGACAGCTAGGGAAGGTAGGTGTGAAGTGGGAGGGGAGATACCTTGAAGAACTAGATTTCAGCCTTCACAAAAGAAAGCAAGATAGCATTTCTAAGAAACAAAAGCAATAAAATGCACTTTTCAGTTCTGTTCTGTAGCATTTGCACTGCTTGTGTTTGAAGTAGTCATTGAAAAAGGATAACATTTTAACCAAAAGTAGGGGACTTTAAGACAGCAGTGAATGCCTGTTAAGTCAATGAAGTGACAGCAGCTTAAGGGAAAACGTGGCAGATCTGATGCAATTTTTTGGAGACAAACAATGCATTCTGGGATACTTAGAGGCAGAGCAAACAGTCTGAATTATTTCAAAATGCCAGCCCCCATGTGATCAGAGTCAGAAATTGCATATAAAAATATCTAAAAAGCTCTAAATAGTCCCAGAGTGCTGTTAAAATGTAGGAAACACCAAACCATGATGAAATAATAATGTTTTTTTGAGTCTGAGGGTGCGGTTGTCCTTTAAGGAGTAACTCTCTGTATTTGCGGATGAACGTAGTCCTAGTAATTTAGTGAGCAGAGCTGAAGTATGGCAGGCAGCCTAAATTTAATTATAAGTACGCTATGGTCAAGGAGCTCTCAGAGAGAGTCTTTCAAAAAAGCCTCGCATTACATTAATTGGTGTCTGAATCTGGTTTTGCAGGCATTTGCTGCCATCTAGTGGTAGTTGTGGGAGAATGAGAGTTCACAGATGGATGGGTCTAGCGGTAAGGGGCTTCTTGTTTTCAGTCTTTTAGGTTGTCCGTGCGGTCATGCTAGCTAGAGATAAGGTTTAGCTTTAAATGTATATATAAAAACCTACACTTTGCACTAGAGCAGTCCTTGCAGGTAGAGGGAGATACTAAGGTCTGTTCTGGTCGGGATAGTCAGACTGGCTTGATTCAATTCAGCAGGCGATTTGCCCCGCTTTCTTTAGGGACTATCTTGTTAGCTAGCTGTAAGAGAAGAATACAATAATTAGGAGCTGGTTATGAATCTAAAAAGTAGTTAGCATGAGAGAAGAATTCTCTCTTGAGACTGGGTTACACCACTAATATAATGAAGCCCGTTAGTGCTCCGTAAACTTTTGGATGCCTGTGGTTAAGTGTAGTTGTCCTAATCTTGGCTTAGCATAGAAAAAGTAGCATTTACCTTGTTGGTAATATTATCACAGTGTGTGTTAATAATTCACAAGGATTAACATTCAGGCTAGTCAGTTCTTAGTGATTACAATCTGTCTTAAACATTTCATCTTAGCAGCGCTGTAATGGCGCAAAAATAGACAGCCTTATGCAGTATAACAGTGGGATCATTAGTGCAGAAGATATTCAATTGCTAGTAAATGCAACCTCTATTAAACAGTACATCTTTACAGTGCTTGTAATAGCGCAAAAATAGGTCGCCTTTACATTTGAATCAGGGGGATTAATATCTTAACAAACAGAGCGATAGATAACAATACAGCCTATGAACCTTATTTCCTTTGTGACAACATTGTAAAAGTATTGTTTGAGGTGCAGTTAATTAATGGTCAGCATTGCTTATAGAGGTATAGTTGATATTCAAACCTGTATAGGTATAACATTAATTGTTCAACATTCACAAGAAATTTAGTAAAAAACAGCTGATATGCAGTTTCAGTAGTGGTAGCGTCTAGTACTAAACACGCACTCGAAATTAAACAGACAGCTGATGTTCTAACCCTTGTGATGGTAACTAGCACACTCTGATAGTTAAAAGAACAGCTGATATAGAAATAGCTGATATACTAGCCATTGGGGTTGCACGTAGCACGCTATTATAAGTAAGAATCCGCTGATAAACTATATAATAATAAATATATCATATAATAATATATATATAAGAAGTTAAGAAACAGCTGATATACTAGTCCTTGTGGCTGTACGTAACTCGCACTATTAAGTTACAATAGCTGATATTCTAGCCCTTGGGGTTGCACGCACTAATAAAGTACAAAACAGCTGATATTCTATCCCTAGTGGATGTACTGCATAAAGAGTGATGGTCTACAATCCCTACATAGTAAAAACAGCTGATATTTAGGCCATGTGGTGGTAGTGGCTGGTACATAACATGCACTAAAAACTGTGGAAAGCCAGCTGATAATCAAACCTTTGTAGTTGGGGCGCATAGTAGGCAGGACACACAGTAATGCGACCTCAATACTTCATACAATACAATAAAGCATATACAGACAACATAATAATAGTATACAGTGCTAGTCTTAGCAGTTCTTTCAGGGTGATGAGATAATAATGCTATCAAGTCTTTAAGCAAAATAGTACAGAATATACACTTACCCACATGCACGGACCACAGGGATGCCTAAGAGAAGGGTAGAGGAGACTCTGTATTTTAAAAATGGCGCCACAAATGTAGGCTTACTTATAGATTCTAGTGGGGGAGGGGGATAAACACGTGGAGAATAAGATTCTGACCAAGCCTCCTGAGTTTGGGAGGAATCGATCAGTCAGGTTTGGTATTTTACCTTTTACCAGGTAGTTCAGTACCTTATTTCGTTAGAAAACGTTCTCAATTAAACCTCATTTATAGGAGTAACCTTTTAGTTTTTGTCATTTTTCTTTAAAAAAAATCCCAATTAAGCCTTAATTTAATGATTACTGTTTTGTTTTTTCTTGGCTTATTTCTTTAGAAAAAGCTCCCAATTCAGTCTTATTTTAAGTAGTAATTCTCAGTATTTGTGGCTGAATGTAGTCCTTCTAATTTAGTGAGCAGAGCTGAAGTATGGCAGGCAGCCTAAATTTAATTATAAGTATGCTATGGTCAAGGAGCTCTCAGAGAGAGTCTTTCAAAAAAGCCTCACATTACATTAATTGGTGTCTGAGGCTGGTTTTGCAAGCGTTTGCTGCCATCTAGTGCCAGATGTGGGAGAATGCGAGTTCCACAGATGGATGAGTCTATGGGGTAAGGGGCTTCTTGTTTTCAGTCTTTTAGGTTGTCTGTGCGGTCATGCTAGCTAGAGATAAGGTTTAATTCAGCTTTAAATGTACGTATAAAAACCTACACTTTGCACTAGAGTAGTCCTTGCTGGTAGAGAGAGATACTAAGGTCTATTCTGGTCGGGATAGTCAGACTGGCTTGATTCACTTCAGCAGGTGAATTGCCCCACTTTCTTTAGAGACAATCTTGTTAGGTAGCCGCATGCACAGACCTCAGGGACGCCTAAGAGAAGGGTAGGGGAGCCTCTGTATTTTCATAAAAACATTATTTACATATTTACAAATTGTACATATTTACAGGCACATACATATACATTTCTATTGTTTTACTATATATCATCTTTGTTATAACATCTTCATTGTTATTCTTCCATAATTGGCCCCCACTCTTTCTTTCACAACCACAACCTAATTTTTTCACAATATATCAGCTAAAATCCATTCCCCATTACGCACAATTCATTTAGTCTTTCATTCCAAATGACTCACATTACATAAAAAAATTCTTATCTACCCTTCTTCACACATTCTTTCTTCTTGTTTTATATCTATACATAATCATATTCACATCTGTATTTTTTTACATTAATATTCCTAAAATTTTTCTTCACATACCTTTTTCCAGAATTTTACCATTGTTTTACATTTCAAAACCTGTTGTCTTTTCCTCCCTGCAAAATAAACACACTATTTCAACTTACTTTTTATATGGCATATTTCCCTTTACTGGTAACCTATTTATTACCAGTCTCTATAGACAATCAAAAGTACACCACTTTTTCCCCACTTTAATGGTTTTAATAGATTCTTCTGGTAAATTTTCCCACAGATTTTCATATCAATATAGTTTCATCACATTATTATACCACATCCTTGTATCTTTCTCTAAATCATCAATTTTTAAATTCCATGTTAGTATTTTTCTTGATAATTTTTAATTTATTCATTTACATATTCTGTTCTTTTCTTATTCTCATCATGTCCCAGAACTTTTTGTGCTTATATTTAATCATTCTCATGATTAAGTTATCATTGTCTTCCTTTATCTACTTTAATACCCAGGTTTAAAGAAGCAGAATAAACAACAGGATTTAATAACTCAAACCCCCTTCAACTTCCCTCATATACAAGACACCTATTTTCATTAGGTTTAATCTTGAACTCCTTATGAAAGAAAACACCAGCTGCACACTTTCATTTTCATATTTTTCTGGGATCATGCAAACATCTGACATAAATGTTATTTTTATCATTACTATAGAATTCACCAGATAAACCATTTTCTTGTATGCTAATCTATATGTCCTCCACAGAAGATATATTTATTTCATTTTTTATCATATCCTTCCATTGCATCGCAACTAGATTATTTTCCCAATTTTCCCTAGCAAATATACTTCATTCATTGAAAAATACACCCACCCAATTTTCACCATATCTCCCAAACCTTTACTTTTATCTTTATTTAAGGTCATTCCCATTTCCTTTAAACATGCATTTACACAGACCAACACTTCCCTCATCCATATTTGTTCTTAACAACTACAGCTGTATCATTTGCATATTGTCATATTGTCAAAATTACTGGAATCACCACATTCTTTTGCATCACATGTTTAGCATCTTTCGTGTTATAAGCTACTTCATTCACTATCACATTCATAACCAATGCAAATCATATTCTACTCATGGGACGACGTTTACTTATACCACACTTCATGCAAATTTCATTAATCAGCCACCTATTCAGTAGCACTCTCACTGTATTATTTTGATATGCTGACATACACACTCTGGTATTTCTATTAACTATTTGATACTTCTGCATAACATCCCACAAAGCATCATGCCTTACTGTACCAAATGCCTTGTTGTCACCTACCGTTTAGAGACAACTGCCTCTGGGAATGTTTGGGGTTATCAAAAATTAGTAGGGAATCATCAGATAACCTATGTAGAAGATTCTATAGGAATGTGAAGTGTACTAACAGGTTGTCTGAGAGAG
This sequence comes from Protopterus annectens, assembly GCF_019279795.1. NCBI lineage: Eukaryota > Metazoa > Chordata > Ceratodontiformes > Protopteridae > Protopterus > Protopterus annectens. Next base: position 205,007,188 of record NC_056727.1, on the reverse strand, counting down.
CAGCTGATGCATGGAACAGACTACCAAATTACATTAAGGCAAGTACTAGTTTAGATATTTTTAAGAACAGCCTGGACGCTTATTATAGGAACAAGTCTTTTGGTATATTGGCAAGCTAGAAGGGCATTATTGCTCATGCTTGAAATATTTGTATGTATGCATGTATGCATGTATGTATGTATGTATGTACCATATGTTTTACATCCTCCCTTTTACTTATAATATCATCCAAAATTTTTCTCATACCCAATAACACCTTGACATCCCTTTTCTTGTAAACTATATATACTCTCTTCTGTAATATCCTTCATCCTTCTTTCTACTGTCCTCTGTATTATTCTCATAAAAAATATAATATGTATTATTTAGTGTGATGGGTCTCCAACATTTTTGTTTCACTTTTTTCAACTTTCTTTCATATAAATTTTAATATTACACTATTTAACTCTTCATAAACAAACCCTACTTTCAACCATTCAGTCCAAACATTTACAAAATACTCTGCCAATAGATTAATTTCCTGTGTATTCCATACTGTATACCATCTGGGCCTGATACTGAATCAACATTTACTTTCCTAAGTACTTCATTCAATTCCTTAATAGTCATTTCTTTTTCAAATTCTTCCTTAACTCATTCTGGAAGTGTTTTTTACATGCCGTTCTCACACTTATTTCCTTCTTTGTACACTTCTACATATTTTCACGTTGTATTACATTTTTCATTTCCCTCATTATACTAATATTCTCCTTTACTTTATCATAATGCATTCTTATATTATTCTCTAAATTCTCTAATATATTTCAGTACATTTTCCCACACTTCACTTTCTCTTCCTTTCTTACATCATCCTGCCTTTGGAAAAAATGATATATTATACTTCTTTTTAAATTCACTCTACCATTCTATACCTTTTTTTGTAGAAGTTCTTCATGGTTATATGGTCTTTCCATAACTGCAATACTTCCATCTCTCCAATTTCACCCTGTAATTTCTCATTTATTCTTTTTTTATTTCCTGTCCTATTTTTATATACCCCCTTTCTTCCATCGCCTCTATCCATATTGCTAAATGCTCTGAAAATCCCATCACAAATGTATCACCATCTGCTACTCCAAGCCTTCCAATAATACAAAATGATAGATTTCAGATCCAAGTGCCTCCTTCTATAAGTCCATTGACTTTTGCTCCACACAGCTAATATAGCAAATTTTATTACATGTATTATTTTAAATTTCCCCTTAAATTGCAATTAAAGCCCCCTGCAGTTATAATTTTCATGTTAACCACCACATAGTCTAATATTTGATTAAACAAATTCTCTCTTTATTTGCTAGTTATATGTATGCATATAATGTTATAATTCTATAAGCATATTCTCTCCACTCCATATCCACAACAATTAACCTTCCTATCCAACCAATGATATATCTAGTATTTTCACTGTTTTTACACAACACAACCACTCCAGAACAACGTTCCTAAGTTCCATATTATCTTTCCATCCAACAAAAATGTTCTTCCTATTCTAATTTCAAAGATCCTTTTTTAGTACTGCAGAGATGGAAACCATCTCATTCAAAAATAGGTGTTAGGTAACATTAAGCTTGAGTTGCCAAAACAGTTCCTTAAACTCTAATGTCAATGACCAGTCTCCTTCTCTTGGTTGGATATTAACCTCAACTGTTCAGCAAATTTAAAATCCCCAGGTGCATGACAGCAAAGGGAGTATTTATAAAGTGTGTTATTATTGTTCTTCACCCTGATGTCCTACAGGTGATCATAGAGCCATCAGAAGTTCTGTTTTTCCTTTATAGAAACTTGAACAATAGCTACACAATGAAATGTATACTACCCCACATGTCTTACAATTACCCTTCCTAGGTATAATAACATTGCCATTACCATTATCCAACTATATTTTAGGTAGCAAACCAACCTTTGTATACAAAACTGCTTTTAATTTTAAACAATATATGGAGAACAGCAAGGAACTAACCACTAATTTGGTGAAGAACGGGACCTCTAGATGTGGTTACTGTAAACAGTTCTCAAATGTTATGACTGATGAGCAGATAAAGTTGGACATGGTATTGGCAGTATTATTAGACCTAGGAAGGGTAATTGTAAGATGTGGGGTAGTGTACATTTCATTATGTAGCCATTGTTCAAGTTTCTACATAGGAAAAACAGAGCATTCACTAAGTAAAAGGATCTATAAACATCTGTATGACATCAGAGTAAAGAACATTAATAATGCACTTTACAAGCAATCCATTGGCTGTCATGGATTTAAATTTGCCGTACTGGAAAAAGTTAATATCCAACCAAGAGGAGGAGATTGGTCATTGAGATTAGTGTTTAAGGAACTGTTATGGCAGCTCAAGCTTAATGCTACCCCATATCAGGTTTGAACAAGATGGTTTCCATCTCTGCAGTTCTAAAAAAACAATTTTTGAAATTAGAAATGGAAGAACATTTTTTTTATTATTAGCTATGGATGTACTACACTGGTATTAGGTATCAATGTACAATTACAATTTTATTTACACATCTCTCATACGTGTTTTTAACTTGAGTTATTTTTATTTTTGGCACCGTGTTCAGCTATGCTCATTATGACACATTAAACTTTATTGTCCTTATTGTTATTATTATGTAATTTTTTACTGACTTTAATATTTCTGTTGTGGTAGTCAAAATAGTAGGATTATGAATTTTGCTTACATTTTGCACTTTAGACTTATTTCATGTTATTTGAATGTGTTATAACTAAGTGTATTTGCTAGGGCAAACACATTTGCAAAAAGTATGTCTGTGTCTTTGAATGCATGATTTTTAAAGATGTTATGTTGTTTCTGTCTATCCAGATTCTGAGGAAGTTCCATTTTTTCAGGAACAAAAGCACTTAATCTAATCTTGGATAGTGAACTGTGGATTGTGTTGCTAATAAACTCTGTACTACTTAACGCAGGAGGTGGACTTTGTTGATCTTATTTTTATTCCTGACATCTTTGTCTATATACATAACTGACAATGTGTTTTCTGCATAACTATATTTACATTGTCTTTTAAAAGTGATCCACCCTTCCAACCAATTAACATAAAATGCTTTCATAGTAATATAATTCTTCCATAGTTCCTTACTATATTTCTTTCCTTTTCATATTCTTTTTATAAATTATCTTTATATACTTTTATTGTGATATATTTCCTGCAAAATGAAGCGTGGCCTAATGGTTAAGGTGTTTGCTTTATAAACACAAGGTGCAGGGTTTGAGTCTCACAAGAGGTAATTGGCTAGGTTTGCAAGGGTAGTTAACCTATAATATTGCCAAATGATCTGTGAAACCTGTTGCAATAGTTTCTTCTTTCATTATACATATTCCCTCTGATAACAAAAAATAGTCTATTTCAGATTTTAAAAAACAAAAAACGATGAATGGAAGCAGAAGACTCACTAGAAATCCAATTTATTTAAGTGCTTTTTTCTCATACAATGATAAAAATTCTTCAGATTTTAAAGTATATCTCCTATAATTGCATGCTTTTTATTGCATGTAAATAATATCCACATTTTATTATTTCCAACACTTTTTATATCTTTTTCTCTTTTCCTTTTATTTTCTCTTAAATCACAATTGAAATCTCTTGTAATTATTATGCCCATGTTTAAAAATATATAATCCAATATTTTCTGAAATAGATTCTCCCTTTCCTTACTAGCCACACATGCATATATAGCAATACTTCTATACACTTTTTCTTGCCATCTTACATCTGTAGTTGTCATTCTAGAATTTTCAGTTCTCTTCTACACAGAATAGCTATTCCTGGCCACTGTTCATTCCCCATGTACCATATTATTTCCCCATCCCATATTTTTTATGTCTGTAATTTTTCTTCATATATCAAATCCTTATGCCCTCCTGATTAATTATATCACACTTGTTACACCATTCAAAAATGGCTATCCTTCTAGTAATATTTTTCATACTATTAACATTCCCACAGATAATTCAGAAATTATTCCTTTCCCTGTTTCTTAGTTTAGGAGATGACATTCTATACTAATTTCTTATGATAAAGGCTTTATCCATTTCCTTTCTTCTTTTCCTTTATATTACTGGCATTGAATTTTCTTTTTCTATCTTTAACTCTTCTACCAATGGAATTATTTTTCCCTCTTAGCATTTTCCTTTCCATATCTTCTTCATCACAAACTTCTGATTCTATCTATAAATTCATATCCTTCATTTTTTTTAGTATCTCCCTTTTTGAAGTATCGGTTTCTGTCTCACCTTCTGTCCTTTCTGTTCTTTCTCTTTACTCTGGTTTATAATGCTTATCTCATTCTCTTTTTCTTTGCAATGCATCCATAAATGCCCGTTTTTTTACATTTATAACATTCAAGTTCACATTTTTGCTTCATATCCTGTTTTACCACACATGTAAAATGTTTTTTGTCAAAACTTGTAACTAAATGTCTTTCTTTTCCACAAAAATAACGTCTTTGGTTGTCCCGAATATTTTACAATGCCCCTGTTACCATCAAAAATTATAACACTTATATATATTTTTTCATTCTCATTTTCAGAATAACATTACAGTCCCATGCCCAATCAAGAAAACTCCTGTTATCATAAACTTTTGAAATGTCTATTATTTCTTAACATGTGTTTTTTTTAACGTTTTTTCTAAAGTCTCTTATTCCACTTCAGTTTGAAATTGTATAGGCACTTTCTTTTTAGCCTCTCAGTAAGATGCTTTTATTATATATTCATTTCAAGGATAATCAGCCTGTCTTTTTCATATTCATATAAAAACTCTCCATACCTTGTACGGTCTCAAAGAAAATGTCACAAAATGTGGATTCATTAATCAAAATAAATAATCTTACCTCTTGCGCTTTTACTCCCAAAGGTAAAATTATATTGTCCCGTACTTTGAATTGATTAACTTCCTATTCCCTTTTCTTTTATACTCTTACCATGAATTTTCTTTTCATACTGTCTTCTTTTCTTTCTTTTTTTCTCACTCATTCATGTGTGACTGCTACTGTCTCTGCATATGTCTTCTTTGCCTTTCCACTGTTTCCTTCCAGTGTTGCTTCTACATCTCCTTCATCTAATTTTTCCATAATGTCCTTCCAAGAAACCTCATTCTCCACTTCACTTTGGTTAGTCATTTGTTGCACTATATCATCTTGTAACCCTCCTGATTGGAGGGTTGTAACCATACACTCCTTTCCAGCAGTCTACTTGGTTCAAACAACTTTCTTTGAGAAGTTTCCTCCAAATCTTCTGCTACTTCACTGCTTACTATCTACAAGCTGACATTCACCTCACTCCCTTCTGTTGTTGTTCCATCTCACACACCATCTGCCCAGCTGCCTCTGCTCTAGGAACAAGACGTGCACATCTACTCACATACAACAACACCATGAGTATTGATCATGAGTAGGGGAAGTTTCCTGGTGCCCTGGTAAAATCCCTGTAGTAGCAGACCACCTCAGGTCTTCCCCAAAAGAGGCCACTAGCCTAGTCAACAAATAATAAATAAAAATAAAAGAAATGCTACAGTGAATAAGCCTTCCCATTTCTCAGAAAATTGCTGTTGGAAAACTGGGGACAGACTGGACAGTAAGCAATGAAGAAAAATAGAAAATGTAATGTTAGAAGAGGTAGAAAAGAAATGAAACAGAAGGCATAAGGTACGATTCTTCTGTAAAAGGTAATAAGCATCATGGTGGTAAGGTGTGAAGTAATAGAAAGAAGGATAGGAACAGTGAAGGGAGTGTGAATGAAAATCAAAGTACTAAAATGATGAAAATGATGACATTAAAGACTGTAAGACAAATAAGGTAAAGACAAGGAAGGAATAAGAAAGTCTGAAGGGAAGAAGTAGGGAAGGAAGATGAAGCAACTAAAAAGTGAGAAGATTTATAACTGGATAAGACAACACTAATTAAACTGTAAGCTAAATACAGCATGAGTGAACTAACTGGTAAAGTTATCATGTAGAAATATTACAGAGGTAAATGAGAGAGGTGTGGAGTCTCCACCATGCTCATTGGCTGCAGAAGGTAGTAGAACTGACATGACCACCTTCATTAGTGAGCAGTGAACCATACAAACAGACAGAAAGTTGGGTAATGGACAAAAGAAAGAAAACAGAATGATAGAAGGGGACAGAGACAGTAAACATGAGATGGAAAGATTGAGAAGTACATGAGGAATACATGGAGACAGCTACTAGTACTACTGATACTAAAAAGCAGTGGACAGTGTGAACACAAATAAACTGAGGAAATGATCAAAAGTAAGATAAGAGCAGATATTGAAGATGGGAAGATGACAGCTAGCAAGGGAGGAGAAAATAAAAGGGAATAGCACATAGAGAAGGAGAATGAGTATATGAAGGGATAGTTGGCAAAAATGTGGACAGGGAGATTGCAAGTATGCCCAGGATAATTGATAGTATAAGAAAGAACTACCATCTTTGCTAACCACATGAAAATGAGAGGGTGTTGTTAGTCTGCCCAGCAGAATTAGCAATATCCAGAAAAGATGATCACCAGATGCATTTTCTGACAAAATACTCAGCAAAAAGAATCAACATTTAATGTATCATTCACACTTTTTAGAAGTTTTAAGGCTTCTAAATATGCATGCATATCTCCTATCATGTGTGCAGGCAGTTCAGATCCTGTATCACAGCAGAAAAAATAATTTCCTTAGTTACACCAATTTGCTCACCCAATATTTCTGATAGAGTAGTCTGCAGGAAACTTATAAAGTTTGCCCACTTGTTACACTCCAAAAAGATATGTTCCCAATTAGTTCTTTCTTCCTCATCACACCTCCAACATTTGACATCTACCTCAGAAAAAATTCTTTGGAGTCTGTTTGGGGTATAAAAATACCTACACAAACACATACAAGCAAAAATATAAATCTTCTAGATGTTTTTGCATATTTGGGAGCCATATGTATATCTTCCCATTGTTTCATTGTGAATTACTTATCCAATCTCTCTTCCTAATCCTTTCTAGCCTCTTCTGATTGATTCCTATAGATATCATACAATATTTTGTATGACCTACTAATTATCCCTTTTTAATGGCAGCTTCTGTTCTGGAGTCATTTGAAAACTCTACCAGTGCTGGTCTTTCACATAGGATCCTCCTATCCTTTTCTGTTTGCCTATACCCTGATATCAATCCTTGATAGGAAAGGCAGTCTCTAGCCTACAGTCCAAATGTATTCTTGGCCTCTTCCCATTCTGATACCTTTCCCTATTTGCTTCTGATACCTTGGTTACTTTGCCAGTTTTCTCAAGTAAATTCCAACCTCCTCTTGCCTATTCTCCTTAACGCTAACTGCAGTCGCCCCTATCAGCAGAATCTCCTTTCTCCATCTTTATTTTGGTTTAGTTCTTAGAATACTTTCTACTACTGTATGCCTCTAATTTTCTGTATAGCTATTGTCATTCTCCTTAAGGATCTGCATCCTATATCCCAGTGTCTCCTTATTTCCTGAGCTTCTTCACTGTTTCATCATTGCCCCTTTCTACTTTGAATTATAGCTTTCTATTTGTGCTATGGATAGGAGCCTTAACTGTGTAGCTCTGAAATATCCCTTCAATTCAGATAATTCCAAACCACCTTGTTCTACTGGAAGCTTCAACTTATCCCACTAAACTCTTGCCCTCTTTCCATACCCAGATAAAATCATTCAACTCTTCATTATTTGCTATTCACAACTTCTCCTCTGGTTAATAAAAATATGTCTGACCTGTGTATAAAACTACATGGGTAAAAACATTTTCACTGCTTGTATCTTACCATCCATATCCATGAAACAGAGCTTCCAGTTTCTCAGTTTTTGCATTATCTTTTGTTTAGTTTCTTCCCACATATCCTTAGCTGCTATAACATAATCCTTTTAACCCATACTCATAAGCACTTCATTTTATCATGTCCCTATAAACATAACCTTTGTTTTATCTTTATTCATTTTGTATCTTCAAAAACTTGAAACTATCTCAGAATGTTCTACAACACTGAAATGTCCTTTTCTAGTCTTAACAGGTGCAAAATAATATCATCTGCAAATAAAGCTAAAATTTCTTGATTAGCATTCCAATTACATCCTTGAATTAATGAGCCCCTTATTTTCTTTGCCAATGGTTCTAAATATAATGCAGATAAAAGGGAAAGAGGACACCCATGCTTGGTTCCTCTGTTCAAACAGAACATATCAGAGAGAAATCTCTAACAAGGATTTTCTTACTTCCATTATAGAAATTTTAGGTGGAATACTATATACATGCCAACATAATCCACCTCTCCTGCCAGTACCCCCTTACTACTACAAATCTACCATTATTTTTTTTTTCTCTTTTATCATTATTGGAGCTTCTCAAGCAACTAATATAATTACTCCCCTTTTCCTTTGTTCTACTGAATAACCAACCTGAAATCCTTTCTTTAACACATTTACATGCTCAATTCTTTCCAAATGTGTCTCTTGTAGCACAGCTATTTGCAATCTGCATGTCTTAATATAGTTGTCTACGCTTTTTGTATATATTTGTGAGACAATTCATTTTCAAAGATAGTATGGAAAGTGTTGCCATTATGATGAGGTTATTATTTATTCCCACTTGTTATGTATAACAGTTTTTAATGTCTAGTTTCAGCTTTTGTGTTACTTGCATACTCTAATGTTTGGCAGGTTGATCTTTTATATATCATGGTTTTCTTCCTATTGATCTCCATCTCCCACCTCCAGTCTATGGTTCATTTCCAATGCACTCCTGCTTCTTCTACTCAGCTCCTGTGTGTTTCTCTGTCTCTCAAGCATTTTCTTCTCGAACATTGGAAAAAGTGTCACGAATAAAGTCTCTGTCAGCTTTATTATGAGAAGAGCAAGAAGCGGAGTCCCTTTCTGTTTGATAGCTCACTTTTTGTTGGATAAACTTTTGAATTTCCTCCTTAGCATGTCCCACATCAAAAATGACTTTGATCTCCAGGAAAAAAACTATTCTGAAGATAGCTGGATACAGCAGCTTGAACTCCCACTTGCCTTTTGACATTCTCTAATTGCTGGAATAAATTTACTCCTCCTCTGCTTGGTGCATAGTGAGTAATCATTTCACACAAACACTTGGGTGGTGCAGCAGGTAACATTGCTGCCTCACAGCAAGAGGTTTTCTAGTTGGATCCTCGGCTGGGTGCCTTCTGTGCAGAGTCTACATGTCCCCCATGTGGTCACATGGGTTTCCTCCTGGTGCTCCAGTTTCCTCCCACATCCCAAAGACATGCTGTAGGAGGATTGGACACTCTAAATTGGCCCTAGGCATGAGTGCGTGCATGTGTGTGCCTTCTGTGGAAAGTTGCATGCCAGGCTGGTAACTAGACACCATAAAACTCCACTGCCAATCATGAGCAGACAGGTGATCTACTGTGGTGACCCCTAACTGGAAAAAAGATGAAAGAAGAAGAAGACTTTGGTTTCTCCATCTTTTAGTCCTTTGTCCTTTTGCCACAGTTTTATCAGAATCAGCTCTTTCTGCTGGTAGGATAACATCTTTACTATTAGAGGTCTAACCTGATTTCTCATGGCCAGATTTGGAGTATACGCACAATGTGCCCTTTCAGTTAATAGCTCCTGATATGGAATACCAGTCCATTTGCTTGTTGGTGCTTTCATATAATTAATACAGTCTGCTACTTCCAGTTTCTCTGCTACAGTAGAGAATCTCAGGTTTTCCCCATGAGGTCTGTCTTCTAATTCTGCCTTTTTTTGAAATATCGTTTTTTGAGCGGTCTCATGCTCAGCCATCCTTTTCTTCATTTCAACCTCTGATTTTTTTTGAAGTTTTGTCAGTTCATATGATTATTTTCTTAAAGCTTTTCCAGTTTTTCTAGCCTTTTTTATTTGAGTTGATATACTCATGTGTTTCATTTATTTTAATCAGCTCTGAGCACATTTGACTTATTTTTTACTCTAGATTACTGGAAGTCATGTTTTGTAACAAAGCTGAAGCTGAACTACTTTTTGCTGAACAACTGCAGGATTCTTCCCAGCCAGTGTTTACTCCTCACCTTTTGTGGTTGATTTTCTTTCAAGTTCTCAAAATGTCTTGCTTGCTGGCATCCAGGCAATGCACTTACTAGCCAGTAACTAAAATCTACCCAAAAAGTCACATTCATTGACTCTTTTTTTCTGAATTTCTGTTTTCACAATGGCAGAGCTGAAATTAAACTATTACTCAGTGTGCATCACCTTGAATGTCCCTTTACTTCTTGTAATTTAAGTATGAATTACAAGGACTACAAACTCCATAGAAGTTCATTGTATATTAGGGAGGGATGGGGACAAATGTTTAGACAGGAAATTGACTATGGAGGAAGTACACAAGGACACTAAGATCTGCAAATGCTTCCTGCCCGGATGCTAAATTAACAGCCTATGTACATAGTGGTTGACTGCTAAAAATGTGCAGATTTTCCTTAAAAACTGTAGTGGCCTAGAATAAATGGGGGTTGGCAGCATCAACTCCATTGCACAATTAGGACCCATGAAAATGCAAGGTAAATGCAGACCTGTTAGTCTTTCATCCCAGAGATCATTTTTGGAATGATCATATTAGATTCTAAATGCTAATTTTCATGCTGATTATCATCAACATGATTCTGTATAGGACAGAGCTTGACAGTACAGCTTGATGTACTTATGTGACTAGGTCATCTATTAGGTGAACACCACACTCCATGGTTGTACTGCATTTGAGCTTCAGTATAGCATCTTATGTGTCACTGAAATTAACATTTAAGGGTACTGGGGGAGATGGGAAGCCAGCTGACTAACTGGAGAAGAAGAGCCATGTGGAGCTGGGAGATCTGCTGGGAGAAAAGTCAGATGTGGTAGAGTGCAACAGTTCTAGTAGTGGGACCAGTTCTAGTGAGCATAGTTGTGCTGAATATTACTCTGGAGGTAGAGGGCAAGGTCACCCTGAATGTTCATGATGCCAAACTGGTGCAGTAGTTGCTGGTGGCTAGGTGACAGTCAGATGGAGTTCACTAAAAAATGAAAGGTTATGTACTCTGGTGGGGAATGCATGCAAAATATTCATGACTGAATGGGTGTTCAAAAGTAACACAGAGCAGAAAGAAATCTTTGTGTCCAGTCATCTCTATACTGAATTACATAAGCAGGACCAAAGTCAGTAGTGAAGACCAACAGGATTTAAGCGTTGATGACTTTTAGTAAAGACTCTAATGCCATGTTTCACAGGTGGCTGACTGTAAATTTAAAGGCTGTGAGTTAACACCTAAAATGGAGAAGTCTAAATTCATGCTGATGTCCTGTAAAAATACATGTAGAATACAAGTGATGTTGTTCAATAAAAGGAAGACTGAAATTTTATAGTGCAGCAAGGGAATAGTGGGTCTGGGTGTGATTAAAAATTTAACTGGGCATATACATTAGAAGACTGAAGACACAGATACAAGCATGCAAAATCTGAAGGTAATTCTACTCAATGCTAGAAGTCTAAACCTCAAAATGCACTCTCTCAAGGCACTCCTAAAAATGGAGAACATCGATATCTGTGCAGTAACTGAGACCTGGTTCAAGGCTCCAGAGAGCACCCCATGCAATACCAGGCTACAATTCTTACCACACTTTTCGGCCACAAAACCAAGACCGAAACACTAAAGATGGTGGAGTGTCCATATTCACCACGGATATTCACACCTCCAGGCTAGTTGCTCAACACAATGCGTCTGAAATTCTCCATGTGCAACTAACACTAGGTAAGACTGCAATCCAAATTGTAGCTTGCTACAGATCCCCCACCATGCCCCAAGATTCTCACTACACCTTTCTAAACATACTGGAAAATATTAAGATACAACCAAACACCCTAATACTGGGAGATTTCAACTACCCTGCCATTAACTGGGAAAACTACTCGGGTACCAACTCCTTTTCCCAACGGTTCTTGGAATTCATAAATTCCAATGCCCTGGATCAACTAATCCATTGTCCCACCAGGGGCTCCAATATTCTAGACCTGGTCATTACCAACATGGGAGATAGATGCTCCACACCAGTGGTCACCCCCTCATTGGTCAGGTCTGACCATAAGCAAATCACCCTTGACATCCACATCCCCCCCCCAGTAAGGAAACCTCCTTAAAAAACTTCTCCAAAGCCAACTTCATGCTACTGAAGTCATAAGTGACAAACTTCACGACACCCATGCAGACGGGATCTGGAAGTTCGATTGCAGAATCCTACACTAAGGCACTATATGATCACATCCACTTGTGCATGAATCGTGTCATCCCAAATAGAACCAAGATGCTCTTCTCCAAAAAAATGAAGCCAATCTGGTGGTCCCCTATTATAAACAAACTATACAACAGAAGGAAGAAACTGTTTCAGAAAAGAGGAAAATCCCAGGATGCAAAAAACTCTCTCACCAGCCTCAGTAAGAAGCTGAGATCCCTCATAAAATCCTCAAAAGCTAGTTACAAAAATAAAACTGCCAAATATTCCAAAGACAACCACAAGGCATTCTATAGTTATGTCAAGAATCTGAATGGCAATGCTCAAATCTGCTCTGAGCTACAACAGAATGGCATTAAATATACTGATCCCTAGGATATTGCCAATATCCTGGCAGATCAATTTAGTACCAACTTCACCCCCCTCTCACCCCCTAAAGGGCCCATCTCAATACCAAAAGATGGCCAAATTCCTGTAATCACAGCCACACAGGTAGAAACTACACTCTCCAAAGCAAAGAATACAGCATCCATGGGACCAGATGACATCCCAGGCTGTGTACTACATGAACTACAAAATGAACTGGCATCTCACCTAAGTGTCATGTTTAATCATAGCCTCACCTCAGGCTTCGTGCCCATTGAGTGGTGCACAGCTACGGTTATCTCGCTCCACAAGGGAGCATCCACCTTGGATCCCGGGAACTACCATCCCATCAGTCTGACAAGCCTGATCTGCAAGGGCATGGAACGCATTATCATGGAACTTATAAACAAAGAAACTGGCAACCTTCAAACACTGGACCCCATCCAGTTTGGGTTTGTGAAGGGCCGATCTTGTCTCCTGAACCTGATTGACTTCTTCAAATCAGTCTCCAGAGCTGTGGACGAGTGTAAGGCAGTTCACACAGCCTATCTGGACCTCGCCAAGGCCTTCAACACCATCCCCCACTCTGGAATCATAGATAGACTTACTAAGCTGGGCATTAATCCCTACGTCACTCGATGGGTTGCCAACTGGCTTACTGACAGAACCCACACTGTAAAAGTAGCCGACTCCAAATCCAGCTCCAGACAAGTGACAAGTGGAGTACCTCAGGGTTCAGTCCTGGGACCGCTCTTGTTTGTCATCTACTTCTCTGAAGTACAGGCCAACACTAAGGGACTCTGGCTAACAAAGTTCACAGACAGCTGCAAATTGGGAGCCATTAATGAATCCCCAAATGATGTGGATACTCTACAAAAGGGCCTTACAGAAACAGATGCTTGGTGTCAGAGCCATGGGCTCAAGCTCAATGTCAAGAAATGTATAGTTATCCCCTTTGGGAACAAACATGTACCCGTGAATTACCACATAGGTGGCAGTACACTAAACACCGAAAGTGTGGATAGCCACATTGTCACAACAGTCAAGAAATCCTTCTATGTGGCACAGCTCATCACTAAGGGCTTTTCATCCAGAAAAATGGAGGTCATTGTCCCACTGTACTCATCCTTCATTAGACCTATTATTATTATTAGACCTATTATAGAATACAATGCCCTGTTTGGTATGTACCTCTAAAGACATCTGCAACAACTGGAAAGGCTGCAGAAATACCTCACTAAAAGAATCACAGGCCTAAAGCAGATGCCCTATGCTGACCACCTTAAAAAACTCCAGCTATACTCTGTCGCATATCATCTACTCAGGGGCGATCTCTGCTTAACATACAAGGCCATGTCAAATCCAGAGCTGTTGGACATGCTACACCTAATGAAATTCCAATCCCTCAGAGCCACACGCTCCAGGGATCTAAACCTTGTCATCACAATAAACAAAACATGCTGGAGGGATAGGTTCCTGACCCAGAGACTCCCCAGACTCTGGAATAGACTGACCATACATGTCAAGCAGATCGCCTCTTTGGCACTCTTCAAAAGGAACCTTGACAATTGGATGGGAGAAAGGAAATTCACCCCGGGGATCCTGTCAGTTGCCCTGCTAGACAGGGGTCCCGGGAAGTAAATAATGTGAGAAGAAATGGCCACAACATTGTTATGGCTAGGCTTGTAAAGCCCTAGGGCTGATAGCTTAGTACCAACCTATGAACCTATGAATCAGTGGTGATTTTGTTTTCATAACTAGCTTTGGAAGATTTTATGGTGGATCTCAGGTTCTTACTGAGGCTGACCAGGGAGTTCTTCCAAACATGGAATTTTACTCTTTTTTTGCAACAGTTTCTTTCTTCTGTTGTAGAGTTTGTTTATGGCAGGGGACCACCAGATTGGCTTCCTTTTTTGGAGGATAGCATCTTGGTTCTGTTAGGGATAGCATGATCCATGGACTTGTGTAAGTGCTTATAAAGTGCATTTGTGTAGGATTCAGCAGTCATACCTCTATTGTCCATCTGCATGAGTGTCATGAAGTTTGCCACTTATGTCTTAAGAAGCGTGAAGTTGGCTTTGGAGAAATTTTTTACGGTGGTTTCCCTAATGGGGGAGGGGGCGTGATGTGGATGTCTAGGCTGATTAGCTTGCGGTCGGATCTGACCAATGGGGAATTGACCTCTAGTGTGGAACACTGGTCGCACATGTTGGTATTGACCAGGTCTAGGATATTGCTATCCATGATGGGGGTGTGGCTAAGTTGATCCAAGGCATTAGAATTTATGAATTCCAGAAAACGTTGAGCAAAATAGTTGGTACATGAGTAGTTTTCCCAGTTAATGATGGGGTAGTTGAAATTGTCCATTATTAGGGTGTTGGGTTGTACCCAAATATTTTCCAGTGTATCAAGAAATGAGGAGTAGGAATCCTGGGGCATGGTAGGGGATCTGTAGCAAGTTACAATTTGGATTTCTGTCTTGCCCAGAGTTAGTTGCACTTGGATAATCTCGGGTGCATTATGCTGAGCAACTAGCCTGGAGGTGTGGATATCCTTAATGAATATGGACACACCTCCACCTTTAGTGTTTCGGTCTAGGTTAGGTGGCCAAAAGGTGTGGTATGAATTATAGCCTGGCAATGCAGGGGTACTCTGGAGCCTTGAACCATGTCCCTGTCACTGCACAGAAGTCGATGTTCTCCATTTTAAGGAGTGCCTCGAGTGAATGCATTTTGAGGTTTAGACTGCTAGCACTGAGTAGCATTACCCGAAGATTTTTCTTGCTTGTACCTGTTATGGTGGTGAATTTGTCATTTGAACCTTGCCTAAAAAAAGGCACTATAGGGGTGGCAAGAGCCTTAGTCAGTATCAGGAATCCCAAGGGTGACAGGTGTAGGCCATCTCTGGCAAAGCATCGTGGTCTATTGATCATGTCATCCCAGGCAGACAGATACTGGATCCCCTTAGAATGACACCAGAAGCTTAGCCAATTGTTGAAGTCAATCATTTTGTCCTTGTACTGTGGTATCATTCTGGGTGATGGCAGGATGCTACTCAGGGCTAGGGTCATAACTGCCTGGGCTACAAGATTGGAGAGCTCCTCCATGTCTCTTTTCATGTAGTCTAGGGAGGTACATCTCAGGTCATTCACACCAACATGGACAATGACAGAGTCATATTTGTACATGTTGTGGAGTGACCTGAGTGAATGCATTATGTTGCGGATCCTGGCACCTGACAGGCAACTGACAACAACTTTCTCCTTGTTTAGCCTGGTGAGTGGAACATCAGTGTGCCTGACTATAGAGTCACCTATGACTAGAATGTTGGGTACATTGTTATGCCTTATGGGCTGTGGTGGAGTGGCACACTGAGTTTGTCGGCTATGTGTCATTTGGGTTGTGCTGGGGGGTGGACGTTGCATGCATTTCTGCTTTGGAGGTCTCTGTTGCTTGAGCAGATTTTTATTGAGAGCCTCCATGAATGTAGATGTGTTTTTTGTGTTGCTATGTGTTTGTCTTGGTGGTGTAGGTTTTGAGGGACTATGTGATGAGTGTGGTGTGGTGCAAGTGTTTCCCTTCTCCTCTTGACTGTCTAGTCCAGTCTTGGGTGAAGAGAGCTTTGCTTCCAGTTTGGCTATATAAGTGCACCTCTCACAGGTTGTAGTGTTGGGTGGTAGAAGGAGAGGGTTGTCTGTGTACATGAGGCAATTGCTGCATTGCTCCAAGATGCCCAGATTCATCAGGTAGACAGAAGAAAACAGCGGGAGCTAACCCTTAGACATGACTGGATAGGTGCTTATTTATTAAGTACTAAAAACTGTTTTCCTCTAGACAAGTGAGGACAGTTGAGTGCTGTAGTAATTTATAGCATATTTAGTGCTTTCAATGAGCTCTGAACAAGTGCTGAGCTTACAGAAACAGATTTGAGTGCTAAAACTAAAAAAACTGCCTAGTTCTAAGGGAAAAGTTAAAGAGCAGACGTCATGGAGCCAGGAATAGTTTAACTCTAGCTAAGCGGCGATGCATAAACTGTATTTTTTTTTTAATATAACAGTAGCATATGATCAAACTGATTTGAACAAATTAACCAATAAAAAGCTAAAAACTGAGCCCCGTTCCAGCAGTCTTCGATTAGACAAGTTCTAATGGTACACTCCTGCCACTAGGGTGCAGGGGAACCTTCTCCAAAATAGATGGGCTGGATTAGTGCTCAAGTTATACAAACAAAGCTAGATTTAGCAGGTCTGAATTTAGTGTATGATACAGCAAACATGGCTTTCCAATTTCAGAAAGAAACAGTTCAAATAAACAGGCGCAACAAGCCTTTAACCAGAAACTCCCAGCTCAGAAGGGCAGAATCTACCCTCTCCTCCCACAAGAGTGGAGACCACACCTTCTTAGTGTAAAATAACTGGCCCGAAGCCCAAGTGCTTAAACCAGAACTAATACATTCTTAGAATAAAGCACACTAAACCTTCAATCAGCAACTCCCAATTTAGAAGGATGTAAGCTACCTGTCCTGCCACAACAGTGCATACCACAAACCTTCTTAATGTAAAACAACTGGTCTGAAGCCCAAGTGCTTCAACCAAAGGCTTTGAATAACAGTTGCAATTTAATCAGGCTACTAACAAGCAGTAATAAATGTAGCAGAATAAATGCAATAAAGTAGGCAGAAACACAAATACAGTAAAAGCAGATGAATAAAGTGTAATTTGTTTATATAACAACAGAAAACATGCAAACTGATTTAAACACATTACCCAATTAACCAGAAAAAAAGCTCAAAACTGAGCCCTGTTCCAACAGTCTTCAATCAGACAGGTTCTAACTGCACACTCCTGCCACTAGGGTGCAGGGGAACATTCTCCAAAAAGATGGCCTGGATTAGTGCTCAAGTTATACAAACAAAGCTAGATTCAGCATGCCTGAATCTAGTCTATGCTTCAGTAAACAAGGTGCACCAATTTCAGAAAGTAACAGTTCAAATAAGCAGGCACAATAATCCTTTAACCAGAAATTCCCAGCTCAGAAGGGCAGACTCTAACCACAAGAGTGCAGACCACAAACCTTCTTAATGTAAAATAACTGGCCTGAAGCCCAAGTGCTTAAACCAGAACTAATATACTTTTAGAATAACAGACACTGAGCCTTCAATCAGCAATTCTCAATTTAGAAGGATGTAAGCTACCTGTCCTGCCACAACAATGCAGACCACAAACCTTCTCAATGTAAAACAACGGGTCTGAAGCCCAAGTACTTAAACCGAAAGGCTTAGAATAACAGTTACAATTTAATCAGGCTACTACCAAACAGTAATAAATGCAGCAGAATAAATACAACTGAGTGCTTTTAAGAAGAGGCAAAAGCAAAATAAAGTGCAATTTTTTTTTTTTTTTTTTAAGTAAAGTGCAAGGAGAGAGAGGAAAAACCTAAGTGGGTTGGCCTTCTCAAATGTTCTCTCTGTATTAAGTAGAGAGAACAAAATACTGGGAGGGGTGTCCCAGATCAAATTTACAGTAGGGGCGAGCAACTGCAAAGCCACCAACTATCACAACTCTACAATAATGGGGGGGACAGTTTCAGGACAGATGAGAAACATAAAACAATGCTAGAAAATATATAAAATAGTTCACTCAGGCAAACAATAATTCAGTCAGGTAAAATTAAGACAATGCAAAACTCTGAAAGGTTAAAATGCCAAGAAATATACTTATCAATCAGCGATATATTTCCAGATTGTTTGAGAATCACACCAGGCAGAACTCAGGAGTTTCCAAAACATTCAGTGTTTTGTTCATTCTGGTTTTTGTTTTTGATCAAGTGCAATTCGATCATATGGTAATTTGAAGTTTGAAAATAGATCCATATATATATATATATATATCTATATATATATATATATATATATATATGGGATCTGGACACATGCTCGACTAGCATATGTCCGAATCACAAAACATCGAACACACATACACGAACGCGCTTAACATTGACAAGCTCTTCCGTGTATGTGTGCCTGTTTCGTAGATCAGACTACAGAGTGGGTAAGGAAAATTCCCTTTTCCCCACTGTAGTGCGATCTCAGAGTAAGAATAATAAAGTAGGTGGGGTGTGGGGGGTGCAGGGGGCGTAGCCCCCCAGCAGAAACGTAGATTTGTTTTTTGAACTACACATACACGGAAACGCTTTTTGATGTTAAGCGCTTTCGTGTATGTGTGTTCAATGTTTTGTGATTCAGTCATATGCTAGTCGAGCATATGTCCTAGACCCATATAAATATTATCATTTCATCAAAACGTAAATTCGCGACCTCACTTTTGCGAAAATGCTTTTTTTTTGAAAATGCACTTTCGTGTAAAAATAAAAATAAAAAAAATTGAAAAGAAATAAAATCATGCAATTTGTAACATTAGTTGTACATCAACATTTAGTGTTGATGTACAACTAAACAAACTATTTCTTAGATCGTGGTACAGTGGGGATAAGGGAATATTCCCTTTTCCCCACTGTAATGCAATCTTGGAGTAAGAATATTAAAGTAGGGGGTGTGCGGGCTGCAGCACCCCACATGGGAGTGCAGGGGGGCTTGCTCCCCTGCATAATCATGTTTAGTGTGTTTTTTTCGGTATAAGTTTTATTTTTGTTTTTACCCGAAAGTGTATTTTCGAAAAAATGGACTTTCACGAAAGTGAGGTCACGAATTTACATTTCGATGAAATGTAAATTCACTGGATCAAATTGGATCCATATATATATATATATATATGTAAAAATTCAATAGCAATAAAATAAAGCAATAATACCTGACAAAAAGAAGCTTTTAAAGAAAATGAAAATTTCTTATGGTATCCTAAAAAGCTGAGAATTGCTTATAAAAATCATATAAGATCATAGGAGTATGGCAGTATTAGCTTCCCTGATGTAGAATCGTATTCTATTGCTGCTAATTTTAACTCTATTATACTCTGGATAGACTTAGTCTACATTAGTCAATCGAAAACAGTTCAGGAGCAGATTATAATAAATGCTTATAAGTTTATCAAATTTGATAAATTAGAAATATGTAACAATCCTTTCATCTGGTTGATAAAATTTATCTTAGAAGGAAATTAATTTATTTCTTTAGACTCTGTATTTATGAAATCAAATCTTAAAGCAGTTAAGAAATTTGTTTTTAAATTAATATCAAAATGGAAATGTTTGTGCTTTCCCATTGCACACACCTCTAGATTTAAGGAAACTCAGAACAATGTGAAAATTAATTTACTATGAAGGAATGGATTGGTATTATGGTCTGATTGCTTTGAAAAAAGAAAAGCTAAGTCACTAGAATATTTAATGAACGATTATAATTTGGATGAATCTGTTAACCAGTTAACATTATAGCTCAGTATGAAATTAAATGAGTTTATAGATAGTATGAGTGAAGAGGAAAAAACACGATTCCCCCATTATATGAATATGTGAATGCTATCATTGAAGGTAAATTGACCTACAAAGGAATCTTGCCCAATTGTAAAATTGCTTTTGTTGTGACAAATTTTGATCTAATTAAAAACATGAGCATCTTGTAGTACCTTTATTTATAGCTAGCACTCTCATCTGTGTACTCTTAAAATGCGGAAATATTTAAAGTCATCAAAATTATGAGTCTGCTTTTAGTTTGACAATTACACTCAGATTAGCTACATAAACATTTGTGATTTTAATATTTATTATTTGTTTTTTTTATTTTGCAACATCAATAGCTGTTTTATTTTTCAGTGTGAAACTAAATGCACTTTGATAGCAAATGTCCTGCTACTTTGTGACAGAGGGGTATGGGCACAACTCACCTCTGTGTGATGTTAGCATTTGACAGTAGACATCAGATTAGGTAACCAAGGGTTTGCTTTGAGGAAGATGACTGAAGATCTGAAGGGTTGCTGTTGTATTCTAGGGAATAGGTAAGTGGTGAAGTACTGTAAGATGCATCCTTAGCAATGGTTGTAAAAGGGGTGCAGCAAAACAACCCTATAGAATGCATATTTTTCTTTGTGTATTGTTTCCTTTGCATCATCCAGTTTAATCCATTAGCACAGTCCCTCACTTCATCTTTCTTACATGGAAGTGCATTGAAGCCATACTCATGTGGTGCCATACGCAGAAACAGCACGCATCCAGCTTATCTGTGTGTTGCCTCCAGTTGTAGACAGGAGCAGTGATAAATGCTATACTCGGCCTCATACAGCCATTGATTCCACAATACCACATACTCAGACTGAGTCACAGAAAGTAGACTACAAAATTTAAACAACTTGTTTTACTCTTCCTAAAAAAAAAATTAGACATCTAGGTCACTAAGTCAAGCTATGACTACCACACACAGACACCTTGTCCATATATTACTGGGCTAAAAGCAAATTGCTAGTTTTAATATAGTGTAGTTAAAAATTTCATACTGACAAATGTTTGTCATGATATTTAATGGACCCCACCCAGTGCGTCATATTACATTACAGCTATAGATTAAGCCTTATGTTATTTTCAACTGTTCATTAGTTTGCCTTTTCACTCCATTTTGCATTTATTTTTATATATATATATATATATATATATATATATATATATATATATATATATATATATATATATATATATATATATTTATTTATGGGTTCACTTCTAAATTTCAAAATCCCAAAATCTCGAGTTTCAGAACATCGAGTTCAGACTCTCGATATCTTAGAACCTGGAAATTGTGAACCCTCCCCCAAAACACCACTAAACACATTAAAAACAAGTGTATGCAGAGCAAGCCCCCTGCACCCCCCACGTGGGGGGCTGTGCCCACCACAAACCCTACAATATACCAACTCCAAGATCGCACTACAGCGAGGACAAGGGGAAATCTCCTGGTCTGCGCTGTATGCTGATCTTCATTCAGGATTTCAAAGTTTTAAAACTTCAAACATATCATCTTCAATCATATGGGATTAGAAGTTTTAGACTTTGAAATTCTGAAGTGCAATATATATATATATATATATATATATAAATATATATATATATATATATATATATATATATATATATATATATATATATATATATACATAGAACTAAGCATTTCATTCCTATACACATTTGAGAAAAAACTTATTTGCTGTTTATGCGAAAAACACCAATGTGGAGTTCAAGAGAGGCTTAAACATTTAAGTCTATGTAAATGATGAATAAATAAAGTAAGGCCTTAATATTCAGAAATATTTCATCGCATTTTGTTGTTGATGGTTTAGTATTACCATATTTACATTCAGTGTGAGGCAATTGTAAAAATATTTGAAATAAAATTGTTCTTAAATATTTGTAATTAAGCTATTTTAGTGGAGGTACATTTAAATTGTTCAAGCCTATAGTGCCTTTTTGTATACTTCCAGTTCACACCCACAAATCTTTATGGCATCCAAATCTTTTTAAGTCTGGTTTCTTTAACTAAGTGACACCATCTAATAATATGCAGTATTAGAAAGGTAAAGAAGCTAATAACAAAATTACATTGACTATTAATCTAGGATGTCCTGTAGTAGAGAAATTATTCACTATTTGTCACTTATTATTCATATTTTCATGTATATGTTCATATTTTCATAACTGAGAGCCATATGAGTTATCGATGTGTATGGTGTGAAATGCCGGGTCTATGTCAAATAAACAAACGCTTGAAATGTCGATTATCATATGGTCGAGACCATATGATCGACATTTCAAGTGTTCAAAGGTTGACTTTAATGGCGCCGTACAGTGCAGAATGGGAGAATTTCCCTATTCTGCACTGAAGTGCGGTCTCGGAGTTGGTATGTGGGGGGTGTAGGGGGGGCTTGCCCCCCTGCTCACACTGTTAAGGTATGTTTTCTTTTTTTTTTTAATTATATATTCGAACTTTCAAATATAGACCATATGGTCTCGAACATATGGTATTCGACATGTTGACAGTTCGAATATATAACATAGACCCGAAATGCCATGGTGGGAGACAAGAAAATTAATTGTCAATGTCCATTTATATCACACTTTTCTAAGATATTGCTAGTGGGTTGTTAATAATTATGAAAGTAAACAATGGGCCAGATCCATGAACAGCTAATTTTCATGCTGTTATTGTGTGCACACATGATAGTGTGTCATTTTGTATTCATTAAATAGTTCTACATGTTGTGTAGAGCCACCAAACAAAGGTAAACAGCAGAGTATGGTAATGAAAGCATAAGCAGCTGAATTGCATGGTAAGGAACCTTTCCATTATGGCAGAGCCATTCAGGAAGCTATAAAGTAACTGTGAGAGATGGTGTAGCCTTTTGTCATGAACTTCAAAACGTATTGGAATACAGCCACCATCATACTTAGAAAAAAGGCAATGTTAGGGCCTGCTGTTGCTCTCTTGCATGTATATGTGTAAGACGCTTGAGCCTGCTGATAGACCTCATCCAAGGAGAAGAAGGGTGTTCAGACCCTGTTTAACATATCATGGACTGCATGATATTGAAATAGTAGAGCAATACAGGGTTCATGGGGGAACACTCAAGAAATATTCATTTTCTCCCATCCCCACCTCAGAAAAAGGGGAAACTGAGTAGAACTTATAACAGTGGACACTAAGGTGTGTATAGCATTAAGGATATTAACTACTGGTACATTTTAGACACCATCAGGGGAATATATTGGGGGTGTCACAGGCCTCAGCTTTCAGAATATTTCACCAATATCGAAATTCTATGCTACAACATGCCAGGGAGTACATCTGTTTTCCACACACACCAGAGGAGAGAGAAGAACAATGCAGGAATTCTATGGTGTAACACACTTCCCTGAAGTCTAGGGACCATAGACTGTACTCACATAGAAATAAAAGTATCAGCCTGTGAAAAGGAAAGGACATACATCAACACGAAGGGATTCCACTCAGTCAACTGCCAGGTTGTCTGTAATGCCAAAGGGATCATCCTCAGTGCCTGAGCAGGCAACCAAGGCAGTTATCATGACTGACACATATGGCACACCTCATGGCTTTGTGCATGGTTTGCCAGGGGTGATGTTCCACAAGGCCATCCACTGGGTGATGCAGGTCATGTACTGGAACCATAGCTCATGACACCCATCAGAAATGCATACACACTCACAGAAAAAGGATACAACTATGCCCATGCTCAATCTGGAAACATCATAGAACATGAGTCTAGCATGCTGAAATCACATTTCTGCTGTCTGGACACATCACTGGGGTGCCCTGCAGTATGACCCAGGCACCTGTGCAGAAATTCTCACAGTTCATGCCATGATGCAACAATATCATCTTGAGGAACAGCTGCAACAGGGACAGCAAGGGCCAAGGCCACACATTTCTGGACCAAAGGCAGGGCCAGCGCCTCCCACACTTAAAAATTAGGAATCTGAGGGAACGCATACAGCTGCAGAGGAAGCCATCAGATGTAGGTGTGCACAATATCTCCTTTGCCCTTGCTAAGAGGCAAAGGATAACACATAAACTTACCACCTAAGACTTAAAGGTTAGTGCACACACCCAGCAAGTAAGAGGCAAATGATAGTACACATACTGACCAGCGAAGGAATGCACATAACAACCTAAACACATACAAATATTAAAAGTGATGCCAGCCAGTGTCCACAGATGTTACTTACCCATGTAGTATCTGTGTACAGATAGCATCAGACAGAGACAGCTCCAACTCACATGACTCATAACTGCAGTGATATCAAGGTAAGTGAGGAACCTGTAGTATAAGACCAAATGTGTAAGAAGATAAACTGCCTACATACTGTCAGTCTTGTATGTACCTACTCTGTGCATCAGATATATATGCAACCCTAAGTCAGACCCAAATGAATAAAGCACATGGCACAGTCATCATTCTAACGGGGGGGGGGGGGGGGCAGTAGGCCAAGGGTGACATGAAAGCTCATGGATGCTGGCGTTCCCCCAACATATTGTACCATCACAGACACTTCCCAATCTAGTGTGTCACTCATCTTATTCATTGTCATCCACACAGTTAAGGCAGTCATGCAATAGCAAATGATAACACTATTCTGTGAAATAACCATACTAACATGGACAGCGCAAGAAGAACTGCCATTTGTGTAGTGTAGCAACAGTGGAATTTTAAAATGTTATAATATAATACATTGCAATTTTTCCCATTGCATATTGAAATAAATTCCAAATATGAACATGTTAGCAGTTTATGTAAAGGGCAAACATAACGCATGAAACAGTGCAGTGATTTGTAGAACAATCTCTTCCAAGTAACTTATCAGTAAGCTCTGTCTGTAGCCAATCAGTCTCTCCTCCCTCCACTTCCACAGCTACACCATTACCTTTCTATAGTGCAGATTCAGTCTTATGAGCACCTTGAAGATGCCAATAAGTTCTGAAATCATTAGCATTCCTGAATACCAAAAAAAAAAAAATCACATGGTATAGAGGATGTAAACATTGTGTAGGTAGCTACATGATTGCATGTACATGCCTGTCGCTCGTCTGGTCAGGATAAAACAGATGAACAGTTCTGGGTTCAGTTCAAGCGGCTTTATTACACACAAACACATCAAGAATGAGGCTTAGTAACTTAAACTTAAATAAACTTATAAACAGACTGACTACTACACTCATACATCTTACCACTCTGGCTCTTCTCTCAAAATGGCACTGCTGCCTGCACATGCTCACAATTTATATGCATGTGCCTTCATCTGGAAATGCTTCTTAAAGTTACACACACATGCTCTGCTCTACATCCTCCCTTTCTGATTAATAGATCATTTACCAAATTACAGTATTCATTGACATGCAGTAACACAGAAATGATCTTTTGACATGCAATTATACAGAACTAATTCTTTGACATGCAATCATATAAAATTAGACACATATAAAACAATCATGTCCAGGTGGCTGTGTATTTTACACCAGGTCTAGAAATATGACCTGATCATGTAACATAAAAATCAGAATTGGAAATAGTAACAGGAACTGTCTTCAAGGAATGTTCAACTCTGGGGACAACTGGGACATCATCAGGAATGGGAATGGATACTGAGACATGTTCTTCAGTATGAACATTGTCAGGTTGCTGTGAGATCTAGAGTCTGTATCACAGGTATGATGCTGATATCATTTCAGACACAGGAAGAAGATGCCTGTGGTTTCTCCTGTATTCTATACCCTTAGATTTCACTAAGTACTATCTTGGATTGGCACATATGCCTCTCACTTAACCAATTAGATCAAAGCCTTTCGCCATTTGAAGCCTCACTGTCTGTCCTTCTTTTAATGGACGAAGAAATCTGCTCATTTTATCATAGCTGAACTTCTGAAAGGAATGCGTCTTAAAGAGTTGGGCTTTGATTGCTCTGGTGTTTTTATCATTGGGCACCAACAAACAAGAATTGATAGGTCAACATTGTTCTGTTTTGCCTAGATAGAAGTCTCTGAGCAGGTGAGCCAAGTAGGTTGTCATGGTGTATATTTCTGAGATTAAGTAAATTCAAGAAAATATCAGTATTGTCACACTTTGAACTCTCTAGTAATTGCTTTGCACTCTGTACTGCACTTTCAGCAAGGCCGTTTGACTGTGGATATTCTGGACTACTAGTAACATGGATAAAGTCCCACTCTTTTGCAAATTTCTGAAACGATTGACTGGTATACTGGGTACCATTGTTAGAAATAACTTTATGTGGACTACCATGGACTGAGAAATTATGTTTCTTCTTAGTAATAACAGCACTGGATGTTAGGTTAGGTAGCAAATCGATTTCAAACCAGTTTGAATAAGAGTCTACCATCATCACTAAGTAATGTTGAATGTTCCACTCAAATATGTCAGTGGCTACTGTTGATCAAGGTAGTTCAGGAATCTGACTTAGATGAAGTGGCTCTTTTTGCAAATGCAGTTTAGTACTATTGCATACTGAACAAGAAGAAAGCACTTTATCAATGTCCTTTGATAGAAAAGGCCAAAATACTAGTCTTCTCACCCTTCTTTTGGTAGAATCGGAACCTGGGTGGTGCAATGCAAAATATGAATGTATTCATGTCATAAGGAAGTAGGAACAATAACTTTGTGACCTTTGAAAATGATACCATCTTCCATCAACATCTCATCTCTGTATGGAAAATAAGGTTGTACTTCTGGGAGTTTACAGGATTGCTTTGATGGCCATATATTGATGAAGTGGTTAAGCTTCTGCAAAATTGGATCAGTCTTTGTATAGTCTCTTAGCTCACCAAGTCTCGTGGTAGAAAAATTACGCACTTCCATGACATCAAAGTTAAAATTGTCTGCATCAAACTGTTATGTGGTATTTCTGGGTGAACTGGGTAAGGAATCAGCCAGATAAAGAAGTTTGCCTTTTGTATAGACCATTTTGAAATTATACTTTTGTAATCTGAGCATCATTCTTTGTAATCTTGTTGGAGCAGTATGCATAGGCTTCTTTAAAACAGTGACTAGAGGTTGATGATCTGTTTTGTCTTGGATTGCTCGGCCATAAATATAATCATGGAACTTTGAACCTGCAAACATAATTGCCAAAAGTTCCTTCTCAATTTGAACATACTGCATCTCAGTTTGGGTAAGAGTTCTAGATGCATAGGCAACAGGTCTGCCATCTTGAAGAATAATTGCACCAAGACCGAACTTTGAAGAATACAGGAAAGAACTACTGGTTTGTGGACATCATAGTATCTCAATGTAGGCGGATTGGCAATTTGCTGTTTGAGGTTATCAAATGCTCTCTGTTATTGTTCTAACCATGACCAGGCAACATTTTTGAATGTCAGCTCCCTTAAAGGTGCAGATAACTCACTAAAGTCAGGGATAAATTTGCCCAAATAGTTAACTATACCAAGAAATCGCTGTAGGGATTGGACATTACCTGGAGCTGGCATCTCATGAATGGCTGCTTGTTTAGAAGGGTCTGGTCATATACCTGTACTTGTAAATAAATGACCTACATAAGTAACTTCTGGCAGTCTAAATTTCTATTTCAGAGGATTAAGTTTCAAGTTTACTCCACATTCTCTGTCCAGAACTGTCCTAAGATTTCTATCATGCCCTGTTTCACCATTACCTCCAACCAGTAAATCATCAACTATTATAGTACATGGATAGCCTGAAAAAATTTGCTCCATTGCATCCTGAAAGACTTCACTGGCAGAATTTATTCCAAAAGGCATCCTGAGGAATCTGCATCTACCAAATAGTGTGCTGAATGTCGTCAGTACTGAAGATTTGCAATCAAGTATTACTTGCCAAAATTAACTCTTTGCATCTAGGACAGAAAAAAACAGTGGCACTTGGCATGAGGGCGACAACCTCCTCAACTGTATGCATAGGATAATGAGGTCTCTTTAATGCCTTGTTCAAATCTCTTGGGTCAATGTATATTCTGATTTCATCTGAACTTTTTTTATGAGCAGCTACCATGGAAGACACCCACTCAGTTGGTTCTGTGACTGGACAAATCACACCTTGCTGCACCATTTTGTCTAACTGGACCATGACGTTGTCCTGCATAGCTATTGGAACTCTACTCACTGGTCTGACTACTGGACTGACCTCTGGGTCTACTTTCATGGAATACACAACTGGGAGTTTGCCTAACTTGTCATCAAAAACATCAGCATAGTCTGAGAATATAGCATCACTGAAGCTGGAACTGGGACAGCTGGAACTGGAACATGTGCTTTCCTGAAGTACTTCTTTGGTAAAAAAAAAGCAGTTTCATTCGCAAACTGTCTCCGAGACCTAAGAATGACTGCACAGGTCTTCTGACTACATAAAATTGTAAGTGTTCAGAAATAAACCGCTCCAACGTCAAGCAAAAACTTTATTAAAGCAAAGCTTTCAGGTAACAACCCTTTCTCAGTGCTAATACCATTACACAGAATAATCACTATTTAAATAGGAGCAAACAAGTACCATATGACCACAGCCAGCATATCACATGACATTGCATAAATTATATTTTGTTTTTGTATTCTTACTAAAACAGGTTTAATACTTACAGTATTGTTAAGACCAGGTTCAAACTCTGCACATACTCTAATAATCCATTCATACTCTTTGTTTTCAAGAATATCACGCCCCCAGTTCCTTTCACTACTATGTCTATTACCCTAAACTTAAAACAGTGGTCCTTACCCTTGTTCATAGCATGTCTACTTAGAGCATCCTTGCCATTTCTCCTTCTTATATCTGACTTATGCCCAATAATTTGGTCCCTCAGCCTTCTAGTAGTTTTCCTCACATAGAATGAAAAACAATTTACACAAATGCCGAGTATTACAACTGGCTGCAAGAGAAAAATATATTGCCTGTTGGTCACAGGATGTGTGAACACATAATTATTACCTGTTAAAATATCATTACAACAACTACAATTCATACACTTAAAATTGCTTTGATTCGTAACTGTTTTTTGCTTGGCATATACTTTAAAATCTTTATAACATAGCCTTCTTTTTAAGTTTCTAGTTTTCTTATAAGAAAAATAAGGCTTTCCATTCAGAATTGTCTGCAGCTCAGGTAGAGCCAATAAAATAATGTAATTTTTTTGTATAATTCTTTTAAGATCACCTGTCCTTACATTAAAAGTAGTTACATACCTAATTTTATTACATTGAATTCCCTTTTGTACCACTTCTTCTGCCCCCTTAGAAAATATGGGTTTCAGAGAGGTTTCTCTGTCCTTTTTTACCTCATCACAAATTCTGAGAAGTTCTGTTTGATTATAACCACTATTTATAAATTCATCAACCATCGCTTCTAGCTGCTGATTAAATTTCTGGTCATCAGTATTTAACTTACTGACCCTACCCAACTGAGCTTTCATTATTCCTGAAAACACATGGTTCATAGGAATGATTCATAGATTAGTAGTAGGCTAACTGCCCTTATGGGCCATTTTCAGCCTAGATGACTATCCCATGTGAGAATCAAACCCTGCGCCTTATGTTTGTAAGGTAAACACCTTAACCATTATGCCAACCTCCCACACATGAGGTGCATGCATACATTGCTTATGCACATAACGGCAAGCATGAACGTCTTTTTTTGAATATTAGTTTCTATTCTTTCTAATTTTTTCTCCAGACATATATCCAAGAACACTGTTCATCAGAATGTTCCATTTTAAATTTAAGAAAATCTGTTGTGCCATTTAAATAAGAAATATATTCATGCAGCTCATCAAAACTCCCTTTCCATATAAAAAAACAATCATACACAAATCTTTGATAACATTCAACTTTACTATTCAAAACATACCTGTCGCTATATATAAACTTTTTTCCCCCACTGTACAATACAATATTTGCATACTGTTGGCCACTGATGTCCCCATGTTCACTCCTGCCTGTTGCAAATAAGGTTCATCATCAAAGAGAAATACATTTTTTGTTAACATTAGTTCCAGAAATAAGCAAATATTCTCTATCACATTTGCTGGCATAGACACTTCATTATTTAAAAATTTTTGTATGGCCTCAAGGCCATAATCATTCGGAATTACTGTGAACAGGGAAGTTATATCTATTGTCACAAGTAAATAACCAAAGTCTCCATCTGGATTTCTTTTAACATGCCACTCTTTAAGTTTCCTCACAAAGTCAGAAGTATCTTTAACCACACTAGGGCACATATGCAAAAACTGACTTAGCCTTTTCTGCAGGTATACAGACAATGGTTCACTCACCCAACCCTTTCACGAGACAATAGGTCTCAGTGGTGGGTTGGTGAGCGACTTATGGATTTTAGGTATACCATTCATCTGAGGAATTCTGGGACAAGGCACGGTAAAGTAATTAAACAATTCAATATTTATATCACCACTAAACTGCAGGTTGTATATAGCCATGTTTACATCACTAATACATTTCTAACTTCAGAAAAAGTAATTTCCTTAAACTTGTGCTCATCATTCAACAACAGTTTTAGTGAGGCCATGTATTTAGTTGGATTCATGATTACAGGGGCCCCACCCTTCTCAGCTTGTTTAATGATGTTAGTGTCACTCTTCAAGGTTTTCATAGCTTCATACTCATCATACTTTAAATTATAATACTTCTTTTTAAAATCTTTGGCATACAGCTGCCTAATTTCATTCTCACAGACATTATGAAATGCTGTTAAAATTGGATTGCTAATTGGTACAAATGTGCTTCGTTTTTCATAATTCAAAACATCAGTTTGAGCATCATTATTATACAACAATTTCAAATTCAAAGTTCTTACAAACAACTTTAAGTCAGTCAGTACTGTCACTATATAATCTGAACTACTTGGAATAAACTTTAAACCCTTCTCCAACAATGAAATATGGGCATCTGACAAAACAAAGTCGGATAAGTTCAAAATACCTTTTTTTAAACCAGCTACTTTTGTGCTGCTTTGTTGTAATGCAGTGGGCTGCTGTTTTTCTCTTGGCCCCACTCAATATTTTTCTCTGCTGTGACCGCCCTCTTGATGGAGTTCTCTGCCGCACTAAAACTTTCTCTGGCAAATTTAGCTGAAAATACTTTTGTGCAGAAGTCAGATTCAATGTTGTTTGCTGTACAATTCTTTTTTCTGATACCACCAGCACATCCATTGATTCACTCACTCCATTTTGAGCAGCCATGCTCACACTGTAGAGGAAGTGGGCCGGTCTGGATACTGTTCTTCCTGTTGGAAACTTTGCTGTACCATGTGAGTCTCTCGATTAACTGTTGATGGCTCTTGCTTCAAGGAAAATTCATCCAGTTGGTACATTGATTCTCTCTGACCAGTCAGCGGTTTGATTTGGTTCTCAGATTTGGGTCAAGAAAAAATATGGCCCATTTTAAAGTCATTTATATCTCTAAGAAGCGTGTGCCTCTTTATAGCTTCTAGTTTATCATCCATCAACTGCAATCTGTCCAGCATCTTTTGATATAAGCCAGTTAAAGTAGAAAAGCATGGCATATTTAGCAAATCACTTACAGTCTAATTATTTCTTGCTTCAATTTATCCTCAATGGTAACAAAATAGTCATTCATCAAGTGACATATAATCTAGACTAAGCTTTAAATTCAGCTGCTGCCAGCATTTTAATAACTCTGAGTAGACGTTTGCATAAGAAGGCCCAAAACTGAGAATCAAATTACTTCAATCCTCAGACCATCCCAGTGATTTGCCAGAAAACTACACATTTTATGAGGAATAGAGCAAAAGTATAAGGCAAAAATCTGGACATTTTGCAAAAATCTGTACAGCTGAGAGGTGTAGAACACTGGTTAAATTAAATAATTTTAAAGAAACATAAAAGAGGATGCAGTCTTTGAAGCCACATGCTGCTTGGAACATTTGCAGCAGATGTGAAAATGCAGCTTGCGATTTCTTGTGTCGAATATAAATTGCTATATATGTTCTTTTGTCTGTGTAACTTCAGCACTGCTTGTAAGAGCACAAGCAGGACTCAGCTGATAGAAACAGTGAATAAGTTCATTTCCGTAATCTTCATTAGCTCAAAATGCTTGGCACTGATGCATGGTATTTCTAATGAGTGAATGATGTGCACATTCTGTATACCTGTTTCTGTTGCAGAAGCTGTAAATGCAATGTCTTTGCCCCTTTAACACAGTTTAGCTGGAATTCAGATCCATACAGTGTGAAGGGACTGCAGAAATTATTACTCCCGATGTAGGAATCATTTTCATAATAACTTCATATACTTTTTTTCCTCTTTCTTGCCTTGTGCAATTGCTCACTGCTGAGTGGCACTCAAACAAGCTTACCTGCTTAAGAAAATTTTGAAAAATGTAATTTGGACAGTCTTCTGTAGGGCAAACAGGCTGAGCAGCATTGCACAAATATCAGCACTCTGGACAGTACAGAGTGGAGAACATCCACCTGCTATGTAACTGTCTGTATGGCCCAAGGTGTAAATATACTGACTTTAGAGTAGAGACAAAACACAGTTGATCCAGAGCTCAAATCCAGATGACATATTTCTTATAAAGTTTGTTAAAATGCAATTTCTATCAACACTTTGATTAGGAATGTAACACTACATACAAATCATAATTACGTTTATTGCCTCATTAATAATTTCATAAATTATTATTTGAAAGGCACATATATAGTTACTGATTTCGATATGAAACACAGTTGAATGTGTGTGCAATTGTTTAAGCAGGCTATTTTTGTTAATGGAACAAAAATGCACTTGCATGTCTATGATGGTCAGAATACCTAAGTTAAAACCATCTTCTGTCCTCACATAGGCCAGCTCTGTGTTTGAGTCAGAATGTGTAGTCAGGTCTGTATGCATCATACCCAATCTTGTATTAATTAGCTCATGAAAGTCTGTCCATCTAACATACATTCACAAACAGTAGTACTGCCTCTTTCATGGGAATGCATTTCACAGGACTTCCTAAAGTTACACACATACAGGCCTAAGTGGAGTAAATCTCCATTTATACAGAATTCAGTTTATCTGTAATGAAGATGGTTGTAAAGCAGTTCTCCTGTAGCACTGACAGATAATCACCTGGACTGAAATTATGCATTTCTTTTCTTCCCACATTTGTCAACTAACGTTTTACAATGTGTAATTCCAGACAATTATACACTAAGTTATGCTATTGAACATTGAAAACTCAAAGGATATCACAGAAAGCCATTGAGGCTGTCAGTATTGACCATCTGAAATAAAGTGTGAACATGTAAGCATCTTACATGACATAGCTCTCAACCTCATAGCACAAACAATCTGGACAAAGCCAAATAATAATGAGGGGACAAAGCCCCACAAATAGGGACAAATTTAAAATATTGCTCTTATAAACTTAGAAAGTTGTTAGAATAAAAGGTTTTGTGTTACCGTGCATTTTATGAAGGATATGTAGTCTGAAACTCAAATGCCTGTCATTATTTAGTGGTCAGACCTCATTGATTTGCCACAAAAGTCCAGAAAACCACATATTTTATGCTGAACAGACCAAAGATACGAGGCAAAAATCTGAACATTTTGTAAAAATCTGGAAGTTGAGAGGTATGATAATGGCAGATCTTACTATGTTTTGCGCCTTCTTTACTGCTTGATAAAATACCTTCCACATTGCTTGCAAATATCTCTCTCTTCTTTCCATTGGGCAAATGCAGTTGGCATGGTTGTGCATATTTGTGCACTAGCTGTTAAATGCAAGATTGGAATTTGGTGCCAATTCAAAATTAGAAACATCTACAGAAGTGTCTGGTGCAACAAATGATGGTGCTAAATTTAGAGCACAGAGGTGGGGTGTTGAGGAGTCCAGGATTTTTGTGGTTCTCCTCATGAAGGGCTACAGCTGTAGTCTGCTGTGGGGGGACTGTACAGGGTCTCAGTATAAGACTGAGGGTTGGAGCAAGAATAGCCACGGCTGTTTCCAGTGTAACTGACATCCCATGCACTGGACAGAATTATCGTCACCACTATAGTGATCTGAAACTGTGCAAGAAGGATCTCCTTTGCCAATGGGAGGACAAATTTAGGACTTCAACATCCCACAGTTGTGTTAGTATACTGACCTATCTGTATTAAATAATATGGAATACCTAACCCAACCAAGACTGATATTCAGTATGCGTTCATGTCTCTTCTTGTCTTCTTCTGTGTTGTACAGCTTCTGAAGATGTTGCAGTGAACCGTGAAGTACACCAAGTGTGGTTACCTTGCCTTAGAGAGGCATGGGGTATGTATGCATCAGGTCTTTCTGTAAGTCTAATAACTATAGCAATTGTATGCAGTAAGGCAATACTATAATAAATAGTTGTATTTACGATACCCTCACAGTACAACTGAGTAATGGTACAACAGAGTAAGAACTTCCCATCATACCTGGATGTGGCAAAGGTATATAGACTAGGTAATCATAACTGTTTATTTTCTGAAATTATAGTCATGTGATATGTCATGGATCTAATTATCTCTCTTTTTTGTCTCATCCCACCCCTTCACTTTCATTTTTTTTCTTTCTCTTTTTTGGAGGGGGTAAGTCATATGATGTAAAATGTTCTGTTGTCATAAATGTTTGCTTATAAAACTTGACATACAGCACAGAGGAGTAAGTCAACGACCGTGGATTGGCCTGCCATCTTTACACAGGTTTCAGTACCAACACTCAGTGTTTCGGGGTCCCAAGCTGTCAGCACTGTCTTCAGAACCCTGCTGTACCTGCCCCATCGACGTCATGTAACTCTTACCCAGTAGCTGGTCCACTGGGACCCTCCAAAAGTAGTATTATTGTAGGTGAGGATTTTGTTATCTGCCAACAGCTGACAGGGCTAGTGGAGTAGCCTCAGTGCCTGAAGTGACTGTGTTGTAAAGGTGCTTTGTCACATTGCCAAGATAATATCACATTGATCACTGACACAGGAAATTGAGAAAGGAGACAGTGATGACATTGTCAGGGTTAGGATTAGATTCCCACTGTTCTCAGTCTTGACCTGGGTGTGACTCTGATGCCTCCTACCTATCCCCAGTCAAGGTATCTCCCAACCTTTTGTGTCCATCACTACCATTATCTGTCTTGTTTGTCTGATATGTCTGCATCTACTTCCTCACTTAACCTTCCCACCTAACCCTGACATTCCTAAGCACCTTACCCAACATTTTTGCTCTTGGAAAGAAAAAAAATATAAAAAATGGTCACTATTCTCACAAAAAATAAGGACCCATACATAGATCTCAACTTTGGTTATGTGTCTTCTTGACACATTTGATTTGGTAGAATTAGCTGTACAACATTATTCTGTTGTTATCACAACCCTTGGTGTGGCAACAGTCCAAAATATGCAAATTCTAGCTACACTTCTAATTTATGTAGTGAAGAAATGGATAGCTATGGTTCTCTCCCATAAGCTTCCTGCAAATTACTGCATTCTTTTTTCTGTGTTCTTCCTTCTGCTTGCCCTCCCATTTCATAACTTTATATCATAGGTTCATAGGTTCATAGATAGGTACTAGGCTATTGGCCCTAGGGCCTATATAAGCCTAGCCAAACGGTACCCTGGCTTTTGCCACCCAAGAAAATTATTTTCCTGTGCCCCTGTCAAGCAGAGCCACAGAAGTGATCCCCGGGGTGAATTTCCTATCTCCCATCCAATCATCAAGATTTTTCTTGAAGAGTGCTAATGAGGAGCTTTGTTTGATATAGATAGCAAGTTTGTTCCAAAGTATGGGAAGTTTCTGAGATAGGAATCTATCCCTCCAGCATGTTCTGTTTATTGTGGTGACAAGGTTTAGGTCCCTAGAGTGTGTATCTCAGAGGGATTGGGATTTCTTTACATGTAGCATATACAACAGCTCTGGGTTTGATATAGCTTTGTAT
Organism: Protopterus annectens; assembly: GCF_019279795.1. Taxonomy (NCBI): domain Eukaryota; kingdom Metazoa; phylum Chordata; order Ceratodontiformes; family Protopteridae; genus Protopterus; species Protopterus annectens. Next base: position 204,971,120 of record NC_056727.1, on the reverse strand, counting down.
GTTAGGCAGAGATCGCCTCTGAGTAGGCGATATGCGACGGAGTAAAGCTGGAGTTTTTTTAGATGGTCTATGTAGGGCATCTGTTTGAGGCCGGTAATCCTCTTTGTGAGGTATTTCTGTGGCCTTTCCAGTTGTTGTAGATGTCTTGTGAGGTACATACCAAAAGGGGAGTTGTACTCTATAATGGGTCTAATGAGTGATGAGTAGAGGGGAACAATGACCTCTTTTTCCTGGATGAGAAACCTTTTTTGATGAGGTGTGCCACGTAAAAGGATTTCCTGACTATTGTGGTGATGTGATTATCAAAGAAGAGACTACTGTCTACCTGTGTCCCAAGGTCTCTTATCACACTTTCAGTGTTAAGTAGCCTATGTGGTAGTTCATGAGTACAGAGTTTTTACCAAAAGAGATGACAATGCACTTTTTGGCAATGAGCTTGAAGCCATGGCTTTGACACCAGGCATCTGTCTCAGTGAGGCCCTTTTGTAGGATGTCCACATCGTTAGGAGATTTGATTATGGCTCCTAGTCTGCAGTCATCTGTGAACTTTGTTAGCCAAAGACCTTCTGTGTTAGCCTGTAGGAGAGGACCTAGGACTGAACACTGTGGTACTCCATTTGTCACTGGTCTGAAGTTGGATTTAGTGTCTGCTACTTTCACAGTGTGGGTTCAGTCAGTGAGCCAGTTGGCAACCCAACTTGTGACATAGGGATTTATACCTAGTTTAGTGAGTTTGTCTATCATTCCAGAGTGGGGGATGATGTCAAAAGCCTTGGCAAGATCTAGATAGGCTGTGTGTACCACCTTACCCTCATCTACAGCTTTGTTGACCGCTTCAAAGAAGTCTATCAGGTTTAGGAGACATGATCTGCCTTTTACAAACCTGAACTGGGTAGGGTCCAGAGTTTGGAGATTACCAATGTCATTGTTTATAAGTTCCATGATGATACGCTCCATAGCCTTGCAGACCAGGCTCATCAGGCTAATGGGGCTGTAGTTCCCGGGGTCCTTGGTGGCTCCCCCTTTGTGGAGTGGGATAACTGTTGCTGTGTGCCATTCAGTGGGTACAAAGCCTGAGGTGAGGCTATGATTGAACATGGTACTTAGGTGGGGTGCCAGTTCGTTCTGTAGTTCATGCAGAACGCAGCCTGGGATGTTGTCAGGTCCCATGGATGCTGTGTTCTTGGCTTTGGAGAGTGTGTTTTTTACCTATGCAGCCATGATTACAGGTACTTTGCATTCTTCCGGTATAGAGATGGGCCCTTTAGGGGATGAGAGAGGGGTAAAGTTAGCACTGAACCTATCTGCCAGGATGTTGGCAATATCAGTTGGTTCTGTATATTTAGTGCCATTGTACTGTAACTCAGAGCAGATCTGAGTGTTTCCATTGAGATTCTTGACATAGCTATAGAATGCTTTGTGGTTGTATTTAGAATCAGTGGCAATTTTGTTTTCGTAACTAGTTTTGGAGGATTTTATGACGGATCTCAGCTTTTTACTGAGACTGACCATGGAGTTCCTCCAATCATGGGATTTTACTCTTTTTTGTAACAATTTCTTTCTTCTGTTGTAGAGTTTGTTTATAGCAGGGGATGACCAGATTGGCTTCCTTTTTTTTGGAGGATAGCATCTTGGTTCTGTTAGGGATTGCATGATCCATGCACTCATGTAAGTGCTTATAAAGTGCAATTGTATAGGATTCAGCAGTTGTATCTCTATTGTCCATCAGCATGGGTGTTGTGAAGTTTTCCACTTCTGTCTTAAGAAGCGTGAAGTTGGCTTTGGAGACATTTTTTATGGTGGTTTCCCTAATAGGTGGTGGGGCTGGGATGTGGATGTCTAGGGCGATTTGCTAGTGGTCGGATCTGACCAATGAGGAATTGACCTCTGGTGTGGAACATCGGTTGCCTATGTTGGTAATGACCAGGTCTAGGATATTGCTGCCCCTGGTGGGGGTGTGGATAAGTTGATCCAAGGCATTGGAATTTATGAATTCCAGAAAACGTTGAGCACAAGAGTTGGTACATGAGTAGATTTCCCAGTTAATGGTGGGGTTGTTGAAATCGCCCATTATTACGGTGTTAGGTTGTACCCTAATATTTTCCAGTGTATCAAGAAATGAGGAGTGGGAATCCTGGGGCATGGTGGGGGATCTGTAGCATGCTATAATTTGCATTGCGGTCTTGCCCAGAGTTAGTTGCACTTGGATAATCTCAGATGCATTATGCTGAGCAACTAGCCTGGAGGTGTGGATATCCTTAATGAATATGGACATGCCTCCGCCTTTAGTGCTTCGGTCCAAGTTAGGTGGCCGAAAGGTGTGGTATGAATTATAGCCTGGTAATGCAGGGGTGCTCTCTGGAGCCTTGAACCATGTCTCTGTCACTGCACAGATGTCAATGCTCTCCATTTTAAGGAGTACCTCCAGTGAGTGCATTTTGAGGTTTAGACTTCTAGCATCAACCCCTTTTTCACACATTTAATCTCGTCAAAAAATAGAATCACACACAGCACACAGAGCCAGTGATGGCCCATAAGAAAGTCTTCACTTTTTGTCTTCAGCCTTTCCGCAGAGTTTGGCATTGCACAGCAATGCTGAATGATGGTGAATGGCTGTTCATGCCCTGTGGCAAAACCTGGTCAGCTGTTGCTATCAACAGTAGTCTGATTATCTTCATGTAAATAACCAAAAAACAAGCCAGCCATCTGCTGAAGGTTACTCACATATAACAGTAAACAGAGAAAAACAACAAATGTGAGCCAACAAGAGCTCATAAAAATAACCAGCCGAAATACAGGTATGGAATGGTTGGTCTGAAGAAGCAGTAACCCCACGAAAGGTCTAACTTTTCTGAATAAATTTGTCTGCCTTTATTTTTATCTATACCTGTATTTAGGCTGGTTATTTTTATTAGCTGTTGCACCATGTTTGTTGGCTCACATTTGTTATTTTTCTCTATCCTCATGTAAAGGCAGAAAAAATGGCAATACTTGGCAAGAGTTACTGTAACAGTTCGTTCCCTACTGAATGTAACAAAGTGCAACTTCCTCTGTGGAGTGTTGACATAAATCACTTCTCTGAAGATTGTTTTTTTGGCCATAGCATCAAGGGTTCAATTACAGATGTATGTCACATTATTTCTTATTGTGATGTTTTACTTCTATGATATGTTTATTGACTTACACCTTAATTTTTATCCATTACCAATCTTACATGAACAGATTTTGAATACTGTTACAACAAAGAATTTGCAAACACATCTGTGCTCATAAGGACAAATTATTACACCACCCTTATTGTACCCATGTCATCATCAATTTTTTGCCTGTCCTGCAGCTTCTTCATCCCAGAGCCATCACTTACGATACAGAGCAGGACTGATTAACCCTGAAGACACCATAAAGATGTACATTAATGACCCATAACACCACCCTTTTATAAGCATCTCTGTATCTGCTATTCATTAGGCTGATGGACGTAAATGTCATGTGATAGCATCGTCTGTCTGCCATCACTTTGTTGAAGGATAAAACCTACATCTTCCATTGACTGACGTGGGTATCACTGTCCCTTTAAAAGTGTGATTTGGGCATGTGTGAAGTAGGATTTCTTTGGTGGGGTCTAGAGATAATGACCAAGTCAAAACTTAATATTTCATAGAGTACTAATACTGTTAACTTTTAATTTACATTTTAAGCCTAGCCAATTATCCCTTGTGAAACTCAAACCTTGCACCTTGTGTTTGTAAGGCAAACACCTTAACCATTAGGCCACCCTCCCAATCATCTTGACAATGGTTCGTATCCAGCATTAGGTGAAACTCATAATGCCTGTTTTTATAAGTGTCTTTCCTGTGAATAAGTTGCCTATGTACCTCTGTAAGCCCCTTCTGTTTTATGACATGTATTGCTCAGCAGTTGAGCATGGTCTGGCAACGAGCAAATGTAGTATGTTATGATAAATGGTATTTCAGGTGTTATTGCATAATACAGTGACTGTTTGCCTTACACCTCATTGTCCACCCATAAACATGTGATTTCCCTTAAATATGTCTCCTATATAGTAGGTATAAAAGTTAATTTCAGTAGCTATTACATACACATTTTGCCAGTCTACATACATATAATAATCATTCCCAGGTGTTCTTAAAGCCAATATAAAAAGTTAATATAGTTATCACCTTTTGACACTCTTTGTAAAATCATTTGCATACTACAGTTGTACTTCAACTCTACTTTTTCATTTAGGTCAGAGAGTTTACACCTTGTGCAACAGAGAAAGCTAAGTTAACAGGTGAATTTTCACCACTATGTACTGTCCAGAGTGCTGATGACCATCCATTGTTTCTAAGCTTGTTTACACTGTAGAAGGCACAGTAAATGTAGTGTTTCACTGTTTCCTTCAGCAGAGAACTCTGTTTGCTTGCATCATACTATCATACAAGTAGGGAAGGCAAGCACAACACTTCATTTCTGATTTCAGCTTTGCAGCTAACATTGAAAAGTATAACAAAACCTGCGTAGCATATGTATGCAACATGTGAAGATAAACCTGATCTGTTGTAAATGGTATCAGAATCTCAACATTTCCTCTATGAAACTTATTTGTGCAAAGACAGCCAGGGAGCACCAATGAACACCACTAAACTCTGGTACTTCACAGTCCGAGTTTAAGACATCAAAGGCTGCCTATGCTTTGCCAACATTTGTGCCAAGACTTTTCTCAGCATTGCACTTTAGGAAGTGAATTGGAACAAAATGAAGTATTGTTCCTGGATGATATTACTTCATTATCTGGAAAATGTGTAATGTACTCATGTGAAATGCAGTGAACTGTGTGGTTAACTGACCACTTCATTCTGGACAGTTGGGTCTGCACTGCAGCACTGACACTTACAAATGATATACATCCACATACAGCCTTGATGCACAGAAAGCATAATTCTTTATCCCTCCTGCACTGGAACATTAAGTATTGCTTGGTATTAACAGGCCACATTGTCCATGCATGACCACCTACCATTGCTAATATCAGTACCTTTCATTAAGGTTTACACACCATCATCATAATCTGATGATCCATGAATGATTCATTGTTCATCATGTGCTTCACAGCTGTGTTTGTCTCATGTATACAAGACAGGTAAGTACATGTCACTCTCAGTTCTGCATTATGCACTAAAGTCATCAGTATGTATGTATTATTGATCTTATCATTGACCTTACTACTTCATATTAACCAATATGGATTGGCTCAAAACCTTCAACATTGCCATATCTTCCCTGACAGCCTAAGAAGCTAAAACTATCTGCACTGCACTGTCAAGTATAAAATCCTGACTTCTGTGGTGGTGCTTACATTAAGTACTGTGTCCTCTAGATTGCATAGCTAGATAGGTAGCAGTCATTTTGTGTGTGTGTGTGTGTGTGTGTGTGTGTGTGTGTGTGTGTGTGTGTGTGTGTGTGTGTGTGTGTGTGTGTGTGTGTGTGTGCGTGTATGGAGTTGTGCAAATATGACTTTAACTACTACTGTCTACAAAACAATAGCAGTCTGAAGTTAATTTTACACTGTAGGGTGAGTCCACATCAATGTCAGACCCTCCTCCCACCACCATCATCTTCTCTGCAACACCACATTGATGCCATCCTCTATAAAGTGCATTCTCATATTATCAAAGTTAGACTTCTGTGGGGTCACTTGCATTATGTACTGTGTCCTCTACATTGCATAACTGGATAGAAAGAGGTTTTAATCTCACAGCAGTCAACTTGTGTGTGTATATCGAGTAGTGCAAATGTGACCTTCACTATTCTTGTCCTGAAAATAATAGTAATCTGGAGTTGATTTTACACTGCAAGGTGAATCTAAATCAATGTCAGACCCTTCTCCCACTATCATCTTCTCTGCAACACCACACTGATGTCATCCTGTATAAAGTGCACTGTCATGCTATGAAAGTCATACTTCTGCTGTGGCACTTGTGTTAAGTAATGTGTCTTTTAGCTTGCATAGCTTATTAGGTAGGGTGTGTGTGTACTGATTTGTTTAAGTATGATATTAATGACATCTGTCAAAAATACAGTAGTAACCTGGAGTTAATTTTACACTGTAGGAGAGTACACATCAATTGCAGATCCTTTTCCATCATCATCTTTGATGTAACACTACCCTGATGTCATCCTGTATAAAGTGCACTCACACACTATGAAAGGCAGACTAAAGTGGTGGCAGTTACATTAATTTCTATGTCCGCTAGGTTGTACAGCTTGATAGGTAGAGGGTTATCTCACATCAATCAAGCTGTCTGTGTGATGGTGAATCTATTGCATCACTGGAGGATTAAATCAATGGGTATGCTCATTTGACTCACACTTGTGAGAATCATTTACATGGTTAGATCAATCCCACATCCCCTTTTCAGTCTGTCTAGAAACACATACTGTCACCAACATACTGATGGTGTCATCATTTCAGTCATGCACTGTCACACCAATATAGTCAAACATTCCCTGTGGGTCTTGTAGATTGTGTCATTTGATAGGTAGGGGGTTCACATACAGCAGTGTTACTCATGTGTGTGTGTGTGTGTGTGTGTGTGTGTGTGTGTGTGTGTGTGTGTATGCAAATAAATGGAAGAGTATCTTACACCTCTTAGTACTGACTTTATTTAGAATTACACATAGCTGTTGAAGTCATTTTTGCTCACACATCTCCTTTGCATTACACATCTTATGTCATCCTTTCAAAGATGCAGTGTGGCTCATATGGATTCAGAGTCATTCTCTGGTGTGTGCATCTAATACACTTGTTTGTAGACTGTGCCAGTACATAGCTCAAATACAGGAATGCCTGTTGTTTGTGAGTGTGTATTTCTTCTACGTACTGTGCAGAACAGGCTGCAAATATATAAATGATGTACATCTGTACAGTGTGCTTGTGTTATGCAACCAATTTTTAGTAGAAACATGAAGTTGATACACTAATACACAATGGAGATATACATTGAAATGTGCAGTGTTACAGTCACCAAATTCATCTGTATTTGAACTTGTGTTTCACCAAACATTCATTACCCTGTGATGTCAGCTATATAATTCAAATCCTGACATCACTGCTTACAGTCAATGTACATGTTGTTAACAGTGTTGTCACCCACATGTGCTATTTATGTGTAGATGTTGTTTACTGGTACAACAATATATTTTACATTTCCTTTGGAAAGGCTGTATTAAAGACTGATGCTGTCATTTGTATAGATTGTCATTCCATCACAGTTATAGTGAGACACCTCCTCAGGACTGAGGACACAAGACAATATAATGTGTATTGTTGCCTAAGTAAGGCATATATTCCAATACAGGATTAGACCCACATTGAACATAATTGCTGTTCTGCTGTCACAGTAACCACAGCAAGGGGCTACACGTGTGTTTGGGTATACCTAGCATCAGGCAATGTTGTCTGATGTACTGCAGGACTCTTTTAAGTAATTACAGGGACACATATTCATTGATTCATACATATGATGTAATGCTTTCACATGACCACAGATATTACAATTTCTGAGACATTTACACCATGGCACATACATTGATCTCACTTTAGTGTTCATTTCATCAACTGTTAGGCAAGTGCTCCAAACCAGCATTGAGTGACTGTATGCATTTGTGCCCTTAGCTGTTCTACAGGAAAGGCAGCTACACCAATTATGTTTTTTTACATATAGAGTGGCAAAGGTCACATCCATCAACATTTAGCAGATAAAATTTATGGGTAGATAAAGTACAGCTGATTGAATGACTTCACATAGGTGGACTTCAATGGCTGTGCTAACAGTTCCACAGTGGAAAATATGATTAATAAATAACTTGTTATTTGAAAGAGTTGTACAGCTTGATACTCAATTCTAGCACATGGATTCATTTTGTGTGAACATACTGACATCACACAAAAAACATTATATCATGTCAGTCTTATTTCTTGATATGCTACATGAACAAATGTGAACATAGCTTTGAATTTCTTGAAAGTGCACATTTCTTCTGCCAATGTAATGGTGAGAGTGCCACCTTGGCACATGAATTGAGTACTGTCGTATACACGAGTGTGCTCCAGTTCTTGGGTGGAATGTGTACAGACATACGGTGAAGCCATCCTTGATGATGAAACATTGATATAAGACAGATCACAATTGTGTGCATATCATCATTCTCATTTAATTGCCATTAGTCTGACATGCTGATATGACATTCATTCTTAAGGATGCTTTCTTAATTCACAAATATATTTCATTTTTTGTGACAATATGCATTGCTACCTCCTTTGGCAGACAATGCACAACTCTGGGGAATACATTGCATCATGGTGTGGGGTTTGCATCTGTTGTTATCTATCAGCACAATAACTGTGATAGATACGTTGACACTGTGTATTGATGGACTATGTTTAGATAGAATACGGCTTTGATCTTATTAGGATGGGTGGAGCTTCTAATGATGTAACTGCTCTGACTGGAGTGACAATGTATTTAAACTGTGAAGGCAGTTTTATTTTTATTATACTGTGTGTTCCTGATACTCTTGAATTTACATATTGAAAATACGTATAATGTTTACATATTCAGACTTTATGATTTTTCCTACCCAAAAACTTTTGAAGGCTGGTTATGATAACTGATGTTTTGGATAACTGACATGCGTATAATCGACTCCCTACTATATATTGTAGTTTCCCTTGCCGTTTCACATCTCTTATTTCTTTTTGTATTCTTATGTATTCCTATGTCTGATTTATGTGCACAGTACAATCAGTACACTGTCCCTGCCTAATTACAACATGTATTATATTCCTTATGTAGATCTTTGTGTTGCCGCATGAGCACACTTAACAGGTTTGCCTGTAGTCAAGCCTGTTTGTTTACAGTGTATGTCTGCTTGTGCTGCTCAACACAGTTTTCTGGTCACCAGTTCCATTGCTGGCCATGGAACCATGTTTTTTTTATTAATGTTACCATGAAGTAGCATGTATATGTGATTAGCTATGCTGCTTATCTCACTAACACATAAATACTATTCATGACTCCCAGGAATAATTCTCATATGTAATTAATACTTTAAAGAACAAGTGACTTATGACCTGTTTCATGCCATCAAGTGAAACCTTAGCTGTTGTTGAAAAAACAACTGTCTTTGATATTTGCACTGCAATTTCCATGTCTGAAAGATATTCAGGGTTATTTATATTGATTATTATATAATTAAGCATATATTTTCATATTTCTGTAAATATCTCTCTAAACATGCACTCACACAGGAATTTTTTCTTGTCATGAAAGTTTATGTCTGATTAAAAAATGTTTTGACAATACATGAACAGATTGTACATTTTCCAAGATATGGCAATTGATTTGTGAACATTTAGCAAAAAATATATTTTTTTGTCTGTGTGCATTATAGTGTATTATGGTGTTTATGGAAATACTATGAATGGACTGACTATTATTACTGTAAAGGATACTTATTGTTAATAGGGCCAATAGCCTAGTACCACCCTATGAACCTATGTTCACCCCGGGGATCATGTCAGTCACCCTGCTAGACAGGGGACCAGGAGGGTAAATATTTTGGGAAGAAATAGCCAGGGAATTGTTATGGCTAGGCTTGTATAGGCCCTAGGGTCGATAGACTAGTACCAACCTATGAACCTATGAACTTAATAGCATTGCTGTTTGTAGAGTTTTTATAGCTTTTATTCTTCACAAAATATTTACATTTGTTTATCTTAAACTATTTAAGTTTCTTTTTCAGAAAATGCTCTGGATTGAAAGATGTGTGCAGGCTGCTAGAGGTGTGACATACCACACCACATAGGTGTTAATGAGTTAAGGAAGCTATTGACATGTCACTTAATGTCAGGGCTGGACTTATTAGCCAATATCTCCTTTTCATAGCCTGCTGCATATTTTCCTATAAATGAATCATCTCTGCCTTGTCATTTGAACACTTGACAAATTTTGCTGTAGGACTTAAGACATTGTTGGGCTTCTGTCCTTGTTCTTCAGTGGAAAAAAAGCACATTTCAATCAGGAGATAAAATGGCTACTTCAGATAGATAAGTAATGTTATATTTGGAATGTATTGCTAAGATACTACACAAATGTATATTAGTAGCTCTTCATTTAATCTGAAGTGTACACTGTTTAATAAAATAAAATTCCACTGCTAAATATTTCAAACATCATTTTAATGATGGAACATGTGTCACACATGCTTACCACATCAATGTAGCTTCTGTATTTGCAAACCAAATTTTGTCCAAGATGTCATTAACCTAAGACATAGGCCATAGTTCATTGTTTCACACTGCTTTTTAGGTTTTGTGGATGACCTATCAAAAGTAAAGCACTCTGCTAAGTTTTCTAAAATCTAAACATTTATTTCTTCTCACTTTTTTAAGTATTGTCTCTAGTGATGTAGCCCAAGCATTAAAATACTGTTATTTCCAGCTTTTTGATATGTTTACTACCTGCTATAACAGCGAGTTTGATCCTCTGATAGGAATTCTGATGGACTGGTTTATTGACTGAATATGTGCAGACTGTCTCCCATATTGGGATATTTACATATATGGTCATATAATTTTGTGATGCTTTAAAGGACTAAAACTATTTACCTTTTTGATTATTATTATGCTTTTCATAAATAACTAGCAAGGACACAATTTTCCACGTTCTATTTTCCAGAAAAAAAGGGCAGTATCACAGAATTTGAATGAGGTACTGAAATTATGTGAGATTTCATGAAATTTGGTATTTTAGGTAAGACAGTATGTTAACCACAATTTGTATTTCATCTTATAGCTACTATCTGGAAATTGTCAGTTTGCTTTATTTGTTTTGTACTTAGACTCTGGTTACAGTAAAATTATAATGGAATCACAGCAATGACTAGAAGTTACACAACTGTCACTGGTATAATTTTCTATATTTCATTTTATCAAAATGCACTTTTATTTTTAATAATGATATGCTTATATAATTAATAACCAGGAAAATGTCTTGTTATTCTGTTCCTGTCAATTTCTCAGCCAACTATCATGGTATACTTTTCTTTTATATTCTAATTGATTAAGTGTCATACCTTATATTACTCATTTAATGTATGAACAATAAAATAAATGATATCATTTCATTAACAGCATATCATTAATTAATAACAGCTGTACTATTTTTATCCTCATCAGATATTTTCCTTCAGACTTATGTCACATATCTGCTCCTATTCTGTCCATCTATTGCTGATATTGATAGTAAATTAACATTTGCTATTGTTTTGTATTACCCAGAACATCACTGTGGCAGGCCTCTTTCTCTTTTCCCAGTATTCACATATTACTGTAGGGAACTCAGCGCAGCTGCGACATACAAGCAGTTAAGGTGAAGCTGAGTTTCATTTTGGGATACTAAGGAATAAGTCAATAAAAGATCAGCCAAGCATTTTCAGACTCTTCCCTTTTCATCAAGATACATTTGTGGCACACAATTCAACATTTTATGGATGTGCTCTGCCAAGCCATTTATTTCAGGGTGGTAGAACAGTGTGTATAGAGCTGTAACTCCAATAGTGTTTTGTCAGGAATATTGATATAACATGGCATGTAGAATGACCTGAGATCTTCTAGCCTACGTCAATTTTCACCAGACCATCAGCAATGCCTGAACAGGTTTGTTGCATTTTGGTACTAAATAGTGTTCATAAGTGTTGAGAGTACACTGATCATCCTTTATCAAAATGCTGTATATCCATTCCACGTTATTCATTTGAAAACTTAACAGCTTGTAAGAGACGGTGTATAAGGGTATAACAACATTCTTTGTTATTTTTTTTTGGGTTGTCAGTTTATACTGGTACCACAGTAATGAGATATATTGCCAAATATCCCAGGCCAGAAGTTTTACTTTGAAATCTCTAGGGCTTTGTTTTAGTCCAGACAACAGGGATTATAGGCTTGCACTTTCAACCTAACCATTCTTTTCTTTGGCGCCATCAGATTTTTTAAATAGTTTCTCAATAAAAGTGTTAATGTACAGTTCAGACAATGTATTACTGTTTTTACTAATGCAATATGGGTTTGGCTTTTGCAATTGCATTGTTCACATGCAAAAGGAAGAAGGGAAAGCATGTATCACTTGTTTTGCTCTTTGTAGAAAACAAACCATTTCTCTCAATATTTATTTTAAGCAACTTTGCTGACTCTCTTTCTACGTCTTTGCTGCATACTCCTTTCTTTATTCTTAGGCTGGGGTAACCATGAAACATCATGTTGCTTATTATGAAAGTGAACAGATCCAGTCCTTGTTTACATCTGATATGGGCTCTGCCAGTCAGTGCAGCATCGTCATCTTTGTTGGGTGAACTCAGCCTCAGATGTCTCCTTGTGAGCAAAAGAATGAAAAAAAAATCTAAGCATAGCAGCAACCCCTCCCCCTTTACTGTCCCTGATTTTACTTTTTGGAGCTACTGCTTCTTTTAATTTTTCCAGATAAATCAATATGGAATAAATTAATTAAATAATGCCAGTGTTTCGTTAATCTTATTTAAAAACATAATGTTCCTAAGGGACTGAATGTTACAATCTCTCTCTCTCTCTGTCTCTCTCTGTGTCTCTTTTATGCATGTAAGCACACACACACACACACACACACACACACACACACACACACACACACACACACACACACACACACACACACACACACACTTTTATTTTATTTTATTTACTTTAAAGCTTAATATATTGCCATGAAGTGGTGGACTCATTTTGATGGATATTACCTGTATATAAATACTCAGTCAGGGTGGTGATGTACAGGTCATTCATTCTTTAAATACCTTTAGAGATTTTATGTGTTCCATTTAAATGCCTTATGATGTTCCTTTTCAGTATGTGGATAATGGTTAATATTTCTGATTGGTCTAGCTGTCAAGTGATTCTCTGCTAGAGTTTTACTTTCTGCTGTGCTAAAGGTATCCTCTTTTCTTTGTTCTGGTCATGCTGGGGGCATAGTATGTATAAAATGCTTGTTAGATTTGCAAACTAGGAGTTATGCAAACTGAAGACTGCAAATGTCTGAGCAGAAGATTTTTAATTTCGTTAAAATCTTGCATGCAAAGTAAATGTCTCTGTTAATATCATGCCTCTCTAGTGTTTCCTGTTTTACTTTTTCAATATCATGAAGTCTGTTGCTGTCATACATATAAAAGAAAATGCAGCTGTACAGTCAAACACCACCTTCAAGGATTAATGCACAGATGTCGAAGGTATCATTTTATCCAGTTTTGAAATACGTGTGACTATGCAGGAATTGTAGGAGGCTATGTTTTGCAAGAGTATGCAGAGATATTAGAGGGCTGGTCCCCTCTTAAAATGTGTTTTACAAATTTTTTGGTTGGATGACCATTTTTCAGGCAACATGCACTGACAACTAATAGTATGTTCACTGTTTACTACACATATTCATGTTACACGGTTGTCTACCAGATGGATATACATGGACAATCAGGTTACCAGTTTGAACATCCACTGAATGCATAATCAGACTAAGTGCAGTATGCTCTTAAACATGCTCTGAAGGTTTCTGTAGGACTAGCATCAGAAAAGTACATTTGATTTTATGTCACAAGGTGTAGTTGACAGGGAAACATAAAACATCAGCTGAGTAATGTGATAAACATTCTCCGTGTATCATCTTTGTAATTCTTTTTCTTCTTTTTCTTAGTCTACTTTCCTTCACTTCATCATCTTCATCTTAAACACTTTCTATCTGTCCCACCACAACTGTGATCACCTAAGGAAATAGTGCAACAGACTATTCCACACTAACATCGATCACTCTTTTACCATTTAGTGCTATTACGTTTTATCTTCTCTTCTTTTGTTTAGAATTTTTTCTTACACTGTGCCATCACCTATGTTATTTAAAAGCTATTTAGATAGGAATCCTATTAGCAACCCAGAAATAGGTTTTAAGTCTTTTTTTCCTGAATCACTGGTCCACTAAAATCACTTTAGCATAAATTGTTTTCCCTGGTTATTTCTCACTTATAATCATATTCCAAAGTAATTCCAAGCAAAACAATCATCCTATTTCTGATGCTACTATAATGATGTAGAACTTGCTTGTTTTATTTTGCTAATTGGGTAGACCCGCTAAAATGAAGTACTCTTACAGGGCTAATCTAGGCAGTAAAAGGATTCATACAAGAATGTGTGTGTGTGTGTGTGTGTGTGTGTGTGTGTGTGTGTGTGTGTATATGTGTATATATATATATATATATATATATATATATATATATATATATATATAAAATTATGTAAATTTCTTTAAAGTTGACATCTATTTTGTCAACACACCTTGGTCAATATGAAGAACTGTCATGGCAACTTAGACTTAATGCCACAAAGTTTCCAGGAATCATTGACAATGTTTCTGTATTGTCAATGTTGAAACTAACATCTTTGGAATACTAAGTGTATGTATAGATATATGTATATATAATGGCAGTCATTTAACTGTCTTATCACTTTAAGTTTTTGTGCATGCTAATTTTATTTGCTGATTTTGATTGACTAATGCTGATCACAAGTTTAATTCTTAGTTTTAAAGTGAGGTTGAGAATGGTTTTAATAACTTTGATAAAGTATGTTTATTAATATAGGACAAAAGTGCTCAACTATTTTTGTAATGAAAGACATTCTTTGTGAAGACAAGTGAGGGCGTTTCTTTTGGTCCTTAGAGATTTGTTTTGCCTGGATCTTTTTTAAATCTTTGAGCATAACCAACTTTTAAGACATAGGTGCACCAGTCAATTGATTGGTAGAAGAAGTCACTCATTAGCGAAGAATTTTTCATTATGTGTAGTTCAGTGAGTACATTTAGGAATCCTTGATAATCATTTGGGGACATGACAGGTGTCATATTCATCCAGCCACACTTACAAGTCACAGCCTACTCCTATGGCAACCCTATGAAAATACACTGCCATCTTCAGTTTATGAGGCAAAGGGGAAGGAAAAACAAGTACAGTGTCAGGCTTTTCTTCCATATCACACATGCACTAATGCACATCTGTGTACCATCTCATCCCAGGCTGATATATACTCCATCTCCCAAAATTATGCAACTACTTATCCAATTACTGAAGGCAGTTATCTTTTCTTTGTATTTCGGCATTATTCCTAGTGAAGGGAGGATTCCACTCAGGGCCAGACTTTCCTGTGTTTCACGCATGCATCATGAGATCCAACAAGTGTCTTTGCATGTCTTTCAGAGTTGAACATCACAAGTCATTTATATTCATAAGGCCTACCACTGGGTCATATTCATATTTTCTCAGTGTGAGTGAATAAAGAGCCCTCATAATGTCATAGATCCTAGTGTGACAGAGACAACTAACTGTTACTCTGTCCTTGTCTAACCTTGTAAGCATGGAGTGAGTATGCCTGACAATGGATTCTCCATATTTCTACTAGTACTCATGGACTCCTGACACTAATTTGAATTCTGCTGCTACTGACTATTCTGTGGTGTAGTGGTTTAGACATTAGCCTTACAAGCAGAAGATCTGAAGTTCAATTTAGTGATAGTGGATAGCTTACAGTCTGTACTCTGGTGACTCCTTACTATGTGAGAGGATGATAGTGTTATGTTAGCAGATTTCTGCAGAGACTTTATCTCTCTCTAACTCTAGGAGGTTTTGGAAGTGACTTTTTGACAGATTCAATATATGTTGGTTTGGTATATTCTTGTAGATGTGTGGGTAGTAATTTATTTATTTATTTAACTTTGTTAACCGGGAAAGTCTGACTTAGAACAAAGTCAATTTTCAGCAGAGACCCAGGGAGAAATGCTCCAGATGCACGTCTTTGTAATGTGGGAAGAAACCGAAGCACCCAGAGGAAACCCACATGAATGCAGGGAGGAAAGCAAGACTCCACACAGAAGGCACTCCAGCCGAGAATTGAACCGAAGAACCTCTTGCTGTGAGGCGACAATGCTACCGCTGCACCACTGCGCTGTCAATACATGGTGCTTACAGGCCATCTTTTTAGGTCAGAAGGTTACCTTTCATAGGTTCATAGGTTCATACTAGGCTATCTGCCCTAGAGCATTTATAAGCCTAGCCAGAGTGTGTTTGGCTTCCGCCACCCATTTTAAATTAATTTTGCTATGCCCTTTTCGAGGTTAGTATACTGTGCCTCTGTCTAACAGTGACACAGAAGTGATACCCGGGGTAAACCTACGATCTCCCATCCACTCATCAAGATTCCTCTTGAAGAGAGTCAGTGAGGGACTCTGCCTAACCTGGACTGGGATTTTATTCCAGAGTGAAGGGAGCCTCTGGGTTATGAATCTGTCCCTCCAGCATGTCCTATTTATTTCAGTGCTGAGGTTCAAGTCTCGAGCGTGTAGCTCGATGGGATTTGGATTTTCTGAGGTGCAGCATGTCCATTAATTCGGGTTGGACATGGCTTTATACATCAGGCACAGATTGCCTCTGAGCAGGTGGTATGCCACTGAGTAGAGCTGGAGTTTCTTTAACCGGGCAGCATATGGCATCTGTTTGAACCCTTTGATCCTCTTGGTGAGGTACTTTTGGGGTCTTTCCAGTTGCTGCAGGTGTCTGGTAAGGTACATCCCAAAAGGGGCATTGTACTCAATTATGGGCCTGATGAGGGATGAGTAAAGAGGCACGATGACCTCCCCTGATCAAGATGTGAATCCCTTCATGATTAGGTGGGCTATATAAAATGTTTTTCTAACCACTTTGGCCACGTGGTTGTCAAATGAGAGATTGCTATCAACTTGGGTCCCCAGGTCCCTAATTACTTCTTCTGTACTTAATGGATTACCACCTATGTGGTAATTTGTGGGCACTTTGTTTTTGCCAAAGGGGATGACTATACAGTTTTTGGCATTTAGCTTGAGGCCATGGCTCTGGCACCAGTTTTCTGTTTCTATGAGGCCCTTTTGGAGGATGCTTGTGTCGGCTGGAGAGTCGATTATGGCGCCCAGTTTGCAGTCATCTGCGAACTTGGTCAGCCACAGTCCTTCCCTGTTGGCCTGTACCTCCGAGAAATATATACCGAACAAGAGAAGTCCCAGGACTGAGCCTTGTGGGATGCCACTTGTAACTGGTTTGGAGTCTGACATGGCTCCAGCAATTCTAACCATGTGGGTTCTGTCCTTGAGCCAGTTTGCAACACATCTAGTGACATAGGGGTTTATATTAAAGCTGGTGAGCTTATCTACAATGCCCGAGTGGGGTATTGTATCGAAGGTTTTTGCGAGGTCCAGGTAGGCTGTGTGGACCACCTTCCCCTCGTCAATGGCCTTGGTGACTGTTTCAAAGAAATCAACCAGGTTTAAGAGACAGGATCTGCCCTTAACAAAGCCGAACTGGGTAGGATCCAGTGTCTGTAGGTCCCCAATATCTTTATTTATGAGGTCCATGATGATCCTTTCCATAGTGATAGTTTCCAGGATCCGTTGAGGCACCAACTTTGTGGAGAGGGACCACTGTTGCTGTATGCCACTCTTTGGGTACATATCCTGTAGTAAGGCTGAGATTGAACAGTAGTTTTATGTTTGGGTTTAGCTCTTCTTGGAGTTCATGTAGGACGCCACAGCCCGGGACACCGTCTGGTCCCATTGATGCTGTGTTTTTTGCTTTGGAGAGGGCAACTCTTACCTGAGCATCTGAGATGTCAGGGGGGCAGCACTCTGCTGGGATAGATATTTGCCCTTTTGGTGGGGAGTTTGCTGAACCTGTCAGCTAGGATGTTGGCAATGTCTGCGGGTTCGGTGTATTTTTTGTCATTTTGGACTAATTCTGAGCATATCTGGGAATTCCCACCCAGGTTCCTAACATAACTAAAGAAAGCCTTGTGATTATCCTTAGTGTCCTGTGCAATTTTTCTCTCGAAGCTGGCCTTAGACGATTTTATGAGTGCCCATAGTTTTTTGCTAATACTGATCAGAGATGCCTTCCCTTTTTGGGATTTTGCTCTATCATGTATTAGCTTCCTCCTTCTATTGTATAGTTTGTTTATGGCTGGGGTCCACCAGACAGGACGTCTGCCTTTGGAGGATTGGGTCTTGGTTTTATTTGGGATTGCATAATCCATGCATTTCTGAAGGTGTTCATAGAATGCGTTTATAAAGGATTCTGCGGTCTGGGCCGTATTTTCCACAGGCCCGGGGGCTTTGAAGGATTCCACCTCGGTTTTGAGGAGTGTGAAATTTGCTTTAGAGAAGTTTTTCACTGTGATTTTCAGGGCAGGGGGTGGAGTCGGGATGTGAATATCCAGTGACATTAGTTTATGGTCTGATCTTACCAGTGAGGGATACACTTCTGGTCTGGAGCATAGAGTCCCCATGTTGGTGATGATCAGGTCCAGTATGTTTTCCCCTCTTGTGGGAGTGGTAACAAGTTGTTCCATAGCATTTGAGTTTGTAAATTCTAGGAACCTTTGGGCTAGGGTGTTGGAGCTAGAGTAATGCTCCCAGTCTATGTTTGGGTAGTTGAAGTCGCCCAATATAATGGTGTTTGGAGAGACCTTCATATTTTCCAGTGTTCTCAGGAAGGCCGAGTGGGGTTCCTGGGTTTGGGAGGGTGGTCTGTAGCAGGCCATAAATTGGAAGGAAGTTTTACCCACTGTTAGTTGCACATGGATAGTCTCTGATGCTTCGTGCTGTGCCACGAACCTGGAGGTGTGGGTATCTTTGACGAATATTGATACTCCCCCTCCTTTTGTGGTTCGGTCCAAGTTTTGGGTCCGAAAAGCATGGTATGAGGTATAACCTGGTAGCGCTGGGGTGCTCTCGGGAGCCTTGAACCAGGTTTCTGTTACTGCACAGATATCAATGTTCTCCATGCTAAGGAGAGTTTCGAGTGTGTGCATCTTGAGGTTTAGACTTCTGGCATTGAGTAGCATTACTCTTAGTTTCTTATCCCTTGTGATACCTATGGAGGTGGGTTTGTCTTTTGAGCCTTGCCTAAAAAAGGCACTATTCTACTATATACTATTTCTGTTGTGTAGGGACTTAGACCTCCTACAGATTGTACCATGTATGTCAAGTAATAGTTCATTGTCTGTGAGCATTTGGCAGTTTCTACACTGCACAAGAATACCAATTACTATGCGATTGGCAACAGCAAGCATACAAATTGATTAGTCTTCTGTACTGGCCAGGTGGGGCCATGCCTTATAAGGGGTAGTGCCACCAATTATATATTTAGTAGTTTAGTTGATAGGTACACAGGGTCATATGTGTTGCAGATTAATATGACCAAAGTAGTAGTGACGTCTGTAGTAAATAACGAAACTTGCAATAAGTTTCAAGCAACAAGCAGAACAAAAACAACAGAAATATGCACAAACCAATAATAATACTCCTGCAAGAGGCTATAAGAGGTAACGTTAGTGATCACTACACAGTAGCAGTAGATAAAAAACACAGTGACAGATACAACAACGACAGAGCAGCTAAAACCGCACAACCACACAACATAGCAGTAGATAAAAAACACAGTGACAGATACAACAGCAATGACAGAGCAGCTAAAACTGCACAACCACACAACATTACATTGCTGCTAAGAGCACAGCTAAAGGTAACCAATAGCAGGAAGATCAGCAAAAAGCACCCTGTGTAGAGACCCCCAACTTATACCAAGCTAATCAAAACTTGAAACATTCTAAAGAGTACACCGGCCAATAGAAACCGCACTTGTTTAAAGGTCTAAGCAGTCAGAAGACTAGAAACATTCTGGCTCCAGGAAACCAGAGCACCAAGTGAAAATGCAGTCAAACACAGGATAGACTTGCAGATAGCACACAAAAGACACCCCAGCTAAGAAGAGAAGTAGAGAACCAATCACGTGGTTATGTGTGTGTGTGTGTGTGTGTGTGTGTGTGTGTGTGTGTGTATGTGTGTGTGTGTGTGTGTGTGTGTGTGTGTGTGTGTGTGTGTGTGTGTGTGTGTGTGTGTGTGTGTGTGTGTGTGTGTGCGTGTGTGCATGTGTGTGTGTGTGCAAGCGTGTGTCAATAGAGAGAGACAGATCGATAAATAGCCAGCTAGCTAGCTAGATGGATTAATACACAAATATAAGAAGCATTTAACAAAGAAACACTAGAGTCACTAAATCCTCTAAATTTTCTTTTCTGAGTAATATAGCAACAATATATGCAGACCTGTGTATATATTAGTGTGACAAAAGCAAATTTAAACAACAATTAGGTGCACAGAAACCACATAGCATGTAAATGCTTTATTCTTATACATGCATAACAATAGTTCTGTTCAGCACTGCCAAATACAGCTTTACTTCATAGCTCAGTTTACATCAGAACATGTGGGTTCACCTTTGTCAGTAGTACTGAGAATTTTTAGAACATCATAATTGCATCGTGTACTTGGAACATTCCTTCTAACTCCAGACCATGTATCTTGGATACCTCTTTAATCTTGCTTCAGCTGGATCTATTTGCTGCATGCAGTAGTAGCACCAGCAAACAGCACAATATTTTTGCATCTTAGAAACTTTGTTTAGCCAGAAAAATGGAGAAGGCAATAAACAATGACAAACGAAAGTGGGGTATATATGCAGTAGATAATGGTTCTCATCTACCTTCCATACTCCTAGGTAACATTCTCCCTCTCTTTCATATATATCCCAAAGCCTTCTGAACAGTAGGTGATGCTAATAATATTCCATCTGTTAAGAACATTCCATCATACTTCTCATTAATAACCCACAAGTGGATGTCATTATCACAGGATGTGGGATGATCATGACGGCGAAGCCTGAGTGATCAAACAAAGCCAACCATGGATAAATCCTGATATACCGAAACAAAGGAGTGGATTATTGCTGTTACATAATATCATTATTTAAGAAAGAAGTTGATTACCTTTATTAAGTAATGCTATTGTACGATAACACTTTAGTGTTCTTCCACTTCCTCAGCTTTATTCTGATGTACTCTGCATGCATATGGCATGTATGTCCATACACTTGCACAATACATCAGTACAGTGCAAGAGAAGGGATGTAGAAGACAGCAGTCCATAGATGCTTGTCTCCCCCTCTCTGTTTGTCTGTCTATCTCAGTGTTTTTTTTTTTCTTGAACAGTCTGAAGCATGAATCTGTAAAGCCTGACATTACTGACTTACATAAATCCTCAGTAGTTTATCCAGAAAAACAAAAATGTTACAATGACAAAGCAAAACATGAAGAAAATGAGGTACATTCTGAAAAACTCTGGACCGTTGACAGGTATGATTACGAGCAGTATAATCAATCATAGCAGCAGTAACCATACCTTTTAATTGTCCAGAGTTTTGCAGATCATCCCTCATTTTTCTCATAGTTCACCCTCTCCCTCATAAAATGTGAGGATATCATTATTAAGCATATCTCAATAGAAAGATGGCTGCTGAACAAAATTTTAGTTGCCAGGCTTCTTTCTCTTGGTATATACTAGATTAACAACAGGTGTGCTGACTGGGCTGTCCAATCAGTGTCCACATTTTCGAATGGTAATTACCCTTTTTTGTATAATGAATGATGGCAGGCACAATGTAATGGCTGTGATAGAGGAATCTCATGTGATCAAGGTTGTGTGAAAATGCATATGAATGCAAGAATCAAATTTATTTATTCCTTTTTTTGTTACTTCAAATATAATTCAAAATCTTGATGTTCACTATCATCACATGGACCCTTGATAACAAGATCCCATTCATACAGGGTACTAACAACAAATGTCTATTAATTGGAAATACTGAAGTGACCATAAGAAGATGGGTGTTAGACTGAGAATGGTGTCTACAGAAAGGATTTACACATCTGTCCGACCATAGTACATTCCACAGTAACATATTAAAGAAGCAGAAACAACTATGTGCAGATTAACTGTCATGTCACAACACCTTGTCTCTACATCTGATTTATGAAATACTGTTGGTTCGTAAGAGAAATTTGGCTTGTTCCTGTGTATTATTTTAAAAGTCAGTGACACTGCAGTGTGGTCTTGGTGCAGAGTGTCTACTCATGAGCTGCTGGTCATCACTGCAGATGACACAATAGGAAAGGGATGTTACAGTGCTTGCAATGTGGCATTTCACTAATGCTGCAGATTATGACCTCATGTTGAAAATCATTGCTATCTAAGGCATGTATCAATGGAAGTCTGCCCCTTCAAGCAAACTGAAATAACTGCAACCTTATGCACATCCATAAAGGGCTTTTGTAAATGTCAAAATGAAAAGGTAGATTGGCAAGGCAGTGCTTAGTTTAAAAACACTTACAGAAGCATGCTTACTTTGTCATTAGCAGAAAGAGATTATGCCTGTGCAGAATCATTTTCTCCGAGATATTGTGGATTTAATTTCTAAAAGCATGACATTTATCAGCTTAGAGACAAAAGCTCCCTTGAAAAGAAGTAAAGGCTCCTACTCAGAAAAGTAAGTATGTATATTTGCAGACTACACTCTGTTATTCTAATGGGCATTAGAGAACAAAGAGGCATTAAACCGTTTTATGATTTCATGATTTCACAGATATACTTTCAAGAATAAAGTATCTTGTGTTAAGAAAAGAATAACTGATATTTTTTTAGTATTTTACACTACATCTTATTTTCTTTGTATGAATTTTTCACTTTTATTTGCATTCCTTCTGTAGGTTGTGATCTACAGAGTCTACTAACCTGAATATGTTTTTCTGTCAGGTACCTTCAAAATTTGTCCAAATAGACACATCCTCGGACCACATAAAAAAAAATAATAATAGTAATAATAATAATAATAATAATAATAATGATAATGATAATTTAAACTAAAATTACTTTTTTTGTCATTGCTCTTTTCTTCTGATGTTGAAGACAGTTAAAATATTGCTTTTTATATCTGCTATTGTTTCTTGGAATACAGAAGTGTTATTATATAATACCTTTAATATGTCCTTATTTAGTAAACAAGTAGGTTTTTCTTACAGGTGTCCATAATTATCAAAACAGCAACACTAAGGACTATGTCCCTCTAATTTTGTCATACTGAACATTACCGTGGCATTGTACCAAAGGCAAGCGTCCAGTCTGGTGGACCCCAGCCATAAACAAATTCTACAACAAAAGGAGGAAGCTACTACAAGATAGAGCAAAATCCTTAAAAGGTAAGACATCCTTGATCACTATAAGTAAAAAACTAAGAGCTCTCATAAAATCATCCAAAGCAAATTTCGAGAGAAAAATAGCTAAAGACTCAAAAGACAATCATAAGGCCTTCTTTAGCTATGTTAGAAACCTGGGAGGAAACTCCCAGATATGCTCAGAACTAGTTCAAAATGATGTGAAGATTACTGATCCTACAGACATTGCCAACATACTGGCTGACAGGTTCAGTGCAAACTTCTCCCCTCCCCCAAAAGGAGATATCTATACCAAACGATTGCAGCCCCCCTAACATCTCCAGCGCCCAAGTGAGAACTGCTCTCTCCAAAGCAAAAAACACAGCATCCATGGGACCTGATGGTGTCCCCGGCTGTGTGCTCCACGAACTCAATGAGGAATTAAACCCACAGCTAGGACAGCTGTTTAATCAAAGTCTTACCTCTGGATACGTACCCAGGGAGTGGCGCACTGCAACTGTGGTCCCACTTCACAAAGGCGGTGCCTCCACCGACCCTGGAAATGACCGGCCCATTAGCTTGACAAGCCTTATCTGCAAAGCCATGGAGAGGATCATAATGGACCTCATAAATAAAGACATAGGGAATTTGCAGACTTTAGATCCAACCCAGTTTGGCTTTGTCAAAGGCAGATCATGCCTTTTAAACTTGGTTGACTTTTTCGAAACAGTCACCAAAGCCATTGATGAGGGAAAGGCAGTCCATATAGCCTACCTCGATCTGGCTAAGGCCTTGCATACAATACCCCACTCGGGTATCATTGAAAAACTCATCAGCTTAAATGTTAACCCATACATCACAAGATGGGTTGCAAACTGGCTGAGTGACAGAACCCACAGGGTCAGAGTTGCTGGCGCCATGTCAGACTCAAAGCCTGTCACAAGTGGTGTCCCACAGGGCTCAGTCCTGGGCCCACTCTTGTTTGGCATCTACTTTTCTGAAGTACAAGCAAACACAGGAGGGTTATGGCTGACAAAGTTTGCAGATGACTGCAAACTGGGCGCCATAGTAGAAAACACATCTGACACAGATATCCTTCAGAAAGGTCTCACAGAAGCGGATAACTGGTGCCAGAGCCACGGCCTAAAGTTAAATGCCAAAAATGCATAGTCATACCCTTCGGGAAAAACAAGGTTACCCTAGCTACCAAATAGGTGGCAATCCACTGAGCACAGAAGAAGTTATCAGGGACCTGGGGACCCAGGTTGATAGTAGTCTGTCATTCGACACCCATGTAGCTAAAGTAGTTAGGAAGACCTTCTACATTGCCCACCTTATCATGAAGGGATTCTCATCTAGATCAAGGGAGGTCATAGTCTCCCTTTACTCATCACTCATCAGACCAATGATTGAGTACAATGTCCCATTCGGAATGTATCTGACCCGACACTTGCAGCAGCTGGAGAGGCCACAAAAGTTCCTCACCAAAAGGATAAAAGGTCTCAAAATCTGTCCTATGCTGCCCGACTGAAAGAACTCCAGCTCTATTCAGTACACGCTTGCTCAGAGGTGACCTTTGCCTAACATACAAGGCCATGTCAAACCCAGATTTGATGAATATGCTTCACCTCAAAAAATCTAGATCCATCAGAGCCACAAGGGCGGGAGACTTAAACCTCGACACGGCTATTAATAGGGCGTGCTGGAGGGATAGATTCATCACCCAAAGACTCCCTATGCTGTGGAACAAAATCCCGGTACATGTGAGGCAGAGCACCTCGCTGGCCTTGTTCAAGAGAAATCTCGACCAATGGATGGGAGATCGCAGATATACCCCAGAGATTACCTCAGTGTCACTGCTCGACAGAGGCACAGCAAAATAATGGGTATAGTTCCCCATACTAAAGGGGTGGCGTAAGCCACAAAACGATGGGCTAGGCTTGTAAATGCCCTCGGGCAGATAGCCTAGTATGAACCTATGAACCTATGAACCTATGCCATGGCATATGTAGAAAGACTTTACCACTGTCAGACAAAACAATTAATGGAGTGCAAAATGTATAGAACTATATAATTTTAATATTAGTTTGTTGCCTTTATTACTACTTGGCAGTGTAAATGTTTGGGATAAAACGATGCAAGGTTTGTAGCTTGGTAGGTTTTATGCTGTTTCAGTTCATCATAGGAATGTGGTGAATATCTGTCTGCTTAATATATTAGTTTCTAACAGCATCTAAGCATCTAGCATGACTATATTATCCTGTGTAGTTGTTCTTACCTCAAAGCTATCACTGATTACACAGAATGAATAAAAGTCCGACACTGGGAGAACAACATTAGATACCTTTTTCTGGAGCACTTTATGGAGCTTTCCTTTTAAGTTATCATCTTTAATCTACCAATTAAAATAAAAATAAAGAAATCTAATTTTATAAATAAAAATTATTATAACATTTTATATCCTGAAGACGGAACTTACACACATATTCCCAGTGGTTCAGAAAAAGCCCCATCACTGGTGTTAAAAGCTACAGCCAAAAGGGGTTATTTGCATGATGTGGGAAATTGCAATTCAGAGACAAGCACGACCTCATTATTGGCTAATTGGCATGTCTCTGATTCATTCTTAACTTTATTTATTGTTCAAAAAGAGTAAAAACAAACTTCCAGAACTTCACACACACACACACACACACACACACACACACACACACACACTATATATCTATCTATCTATATATATATATATATATATATATATATATATATATATATATATAAATATGTATAAACAAAGAGGAAGAAACTGATGTGAAGGAAACACTACATAAACTGGAAAAATACTTCTAGGGATGTGGAAGAAAAGAACTTCATTAGAAAGTGAATAAAACGATTCAGAATGACTGGTTTTATACAAAACAGTGTTGCAATAGAGCCAATCAAGCAATGAATAAGGTGGTAATAGTTAAATCAGTGAGAGACATAGTGGAGACATAGTGGACCAATCAAGAATAGCAGTTCAGTATTAAGAAAGAGCCAATCAAATAATGACTAGAAAAAACTCTGGACTAATCAGTGAAAGAGGCTAGGAGCCAATCAGAACTCTACCTGTACAGTTACAATACAAGGTTACAGTTAATTGTGCGAGAGCCAATGAAACAGTTCAAATAGGAAACCTACCAATAGTGACAGAGACACATATTGCATTCCACCCAGTAAGAAGAAAGGGGATAACTTGATGTAGAAACAGTACAAAAACAGTCAAGAATCAATTGTGCTGATGGAGTGCTATCTGTAGAATTTTAATGCACATTTAATGTTTAAGCTATCATTAAGTCCTGGAAGAGTTTTGGAGTTGAGTAGCAGTTGCTACCTTAGTTTATGGACATCAAGAAGGTTGTTAACATCTACAAAGTCTTCAATGTGTTCAAGAGGGATGACCCAGGCAGGTCAGGCAATATTTTGCCAGTGCATTTCTTGTGTTGTGATTTCTTTGAGCTGTGCAATGCTCTTTTATTCTGTCTGACAGTCTCCTCAAGGTTTTGCCAATGTGGAAACTGAAACATTGATCACAGATGGCAGCGTAAATTACATTGAAAGTGTTGCAATCAAAATGCTGTCTGAGTTCTAGTTTAAAATCACTGTGTGAAAAATGGGAAACTGTACAAGCAAGAATGTTTTAGCAGGTGACACTATGGTTACATGGGACCATGCCTGCAGAGTGAGCTGACTTGGTGGGGTGGAGCTGAAGGGGCGAGTCCCAGTGCAGCTGGAAGGTATGTCTGAGTGTCCGGGTTTTCTTGTAACAAAACTATGGTTTGTTCCCCAGAATGGAGAAGGGCTCTTTATTGATTTGAATAACACACCAGTTTTTAGTCATGATTATCTGGATGGGGTACATATCCTAGCTGATAGGGAGGGAGACAATTTCGGTTTGTTGGGGGGGGGGACTAGATTTTAGGATAGGGTGAAATCTGGTGTACCTGCAGAGTGTGACCTCTTCCTGAAGTTTCCTGACCCCCAGGAAGAGCTTTTTTGAGAAAGGAGCACTTTAGGTTAAATGTGTCATCATCACTGATGATATGGGAAAGCCTAATAAACTGCTCTTTGACTAAGTTCATTTTCATGAACTTAGGACGTAGGCTTGTGTATTCCAGGAAATTATTCCTGTAAGCCTCCTTCCTAAAGAGGTTGGACTTGAAATAGAGGTTCTCTTTGTCCAGGGTGATGGTCATATCTATGAAGTGGGCTCGTGTGCCAATTCTGGAGACTTTGAATTTGAGAA
>NC_056727.1:204928638-204936138 GCF_019279795.1 Protopterus annectens | reverse complement strand
CTTAGGGATGTGAATGGTAAAGATATTGGCACATGCTTATGGATTGTAAGGTACTTACCCCTTAGGTTCAGGCATCACAACACTCCTGGGTGTGTGGCAATATCTGTACTATATGTGTATGTATGTGCATAACTTCAGAGTATACAACTTTAAAACCATGCTTTTTGGCAGGGGACAAGGCAGCTCCTCAGTGCCTCTACTTGCCCGCCTCTATCTCCACCCACTGCTAATTAGATATTCCAACTCTTGAGATTACATAATACTGGGGAAGGGCATATTCCCTAACTTTGCTAATTGCACAACAACTGTTGATCAGCTGTTTTGTCAACCAAAGTGTATCAGCATATATATATATATATATATATATATATATATATATATATAAATATACAAAATATATACATACATATACACATACATACATACACACATGCCTACATATATATGATCACCTAAGCTTACCATATACAAATACATACAGTACACACACACACATATATATATATATATATATATATATATATATATATATATATATATATATATATTTGGGTCTACTTTAAAAGACCGAACCGACGATTCCCCGACACGCAGAAAACGAAGACCAAACGACCGACAGGTAAGTTTACCGACAGGGTGATTTGCCTTGCCGACAGCAGAAAGACCGACAAGGGTAATGTGTGATCGCGACCCGGTAAGTGTGCGACAGTGACGGAGTTAGGAGCGGTGAGGTAAGTGTGCGATATTGTGGGATTTCGGGTTAGGCTGTGGGAAAGGTGAGTGTGTGTTAGTGTCGGAGTTAGGGTTCGGGTAAGGTAAGTGTGTGATAGTGAGGGACTGTAGTTTAGGGACGGGTTAAGTGAGTTAGGTTTAGGGTGCAGGTAGGTGAAGTGTGCGATAGTGTCGGACCTTGGGCTAGGGGTGGGTTAAGTGAGTTAGGGTTAGGGTGCAGGTAGGTGAAGTGTGCGATAGTGTCGGACCTTGGGCTAGGGTGGGTTAAGTGAGTTAGGGTTAGGGTGCAGGTAGGTGAAGTGTGCGATAGTGTCGGACCTTGGGGTTAGGGGTGGGTTACGTGAGTTAGGGTTAGGGTTAGGGTGCAGGTAGGTGAAATGTGCGATAGTGTCGGACCTTAGGGTTAGGGTTTGGGTTAGGGCTAGTGGCTATGCTATGTAGTGTAGTGTGTTGTTTACATTCCGTGTGTCGGTGTTATGGTGTTCGGTGTTTTGTGTTGTCGGTTTTGTGTGTTGTCGGTTATCTGGCGTCGGTGATTTTTATGTCGGCGAAGTAGCGTGTCGGTCTTTCAAAGTAGACCCATATATATATATATATATATATATATGATTATCTAAGGTTACATCAACATTTATGTTCATCGATGTCTAAAATGGAATCTGCAATACATCAGTAACACGAATGTCGATGCAGCACTACTTGGCACATGGAAAATCTAAACCAAAAAAACATAAAAGCATTGTTTTTTGCAAGGGGGCGAGCCCTCCACACCCATGCTAATTATATAAACTAACTCCAAGATTGCATAGAATATGGGAAAGAGAATATTCTCAAGCCCCAAGAATAGTACAGTCTTGCACACCTGTTGATCATCTGTTTAGTTGATCAAAAGCAGACGACTAAACAGCTGTTGACCAAGCACATTGTCGACTGAACTATAACACTGTACTCCCTGGAAGCACTCCTTACCATGGAGAATGCAGGCATATGCGCAGTCATGGAAACATGGTTCAGAAGTATGGAAAGCACCCTCCACTATACAAAGCTACAATGCCTTTCGTACATTTTGATCTCCATGGCTCACTAAGTACACCAATGACTTTAAACTGGGAGCAATAATTGAATCCCCAAATGATGCTGACATCCTACAAACAGGCCGAAAAATGACAAACGACTGGTGCCAAAACCATGGTGTGACACTAAACGCTAAAAAATGCATACTCATACCCTTCAGTAAATGAGTTATCCCTGAAAATTATAATATTGATAGCACACCCCTAAAAGTAGACTCAGTGGTGATGGACCTAGGAACACAGATAGGTAGTAACCTAAACCTACACCATCAGTTAGCTATGGTAGTGAGGTAATCCTTCTGTGTGGCTCAACTTATAAGCAAAGGCATGGCATGAAGATTAAAAGATGTCATAGTGCCATTGTACTTGGCCCTCATCAAGCCCATAATCGAGTACAGTGCTCCTTTCTTCATGTACCTTACTAAGCACTTACACCAAGTGGAGCAGCCTCTGAGGTTTCTAATTAAAAAAAATTACAAGGCATAAGACACATGTCTTATGCAGACTGACTAAAGGCCCTATCCCTTTACTCCATCTTATATAATTTATTGAAAGGTGCCTTATGCCTGACCTACAAGGTGCCCTCTAATCCAGCCCCGATGAAAGTGTTAAATATTCACAAGAAAAATTATAAGAGGGTTATGCATTCCATGGACCGTAACCTTATTTGTGACTCTAACAGAACTTGCTGGAAAGACATTTTCATATCCCAAAGGTTACCTCATCTATGGAATAAACTTCCTATCTTTGTAAAACAAAGCCCATCCCTCACTCTCTTCAAAAAGAATTTAGATAAATGGATGGGGAACCATAAGTTCACTCCCAGCGTACTGACCATTTCCCGTATAGACAGAGGCAGTCTGTAAATTATACTACAACTGGCAAACTGATGAAGTGCGGTATTCTGAGTAATCACAATGTGAAGTTGTAGTCTTGCAATACCTGCTAGTATAATATTATCTAATGTCTTCCTGTCCAATTGTGGTAATTTATTGTGTTGTTAATATTTTAATTATTACTGCACATGCATTAGTCTAATTGTCGTTCAAACTCTGTGTTCATTGTTATTTCTTCCATGGAGACCAAACCAACGTAATTTCATTCAGCTTGCACTGCTGTGTATATCTGATTGACAATAAAGTTTACTTTGACCTTGACTTAAGTGACTCAGGGCTTCAGCACCCAAAGACCCACTACCATATCTGGGGACTTAAATTAAAATATTGTCATATCCTGGGCATTATTGTCTAGATTTGCAAAGGCTCTTGTGCCATTAGTATAGTAATCACCTATGAACCTATATGGTTCCCTATCAGAAGCCTGAAACACTATAAGCTTAAAAATCAAAATCCTGAAAATTCAAAATCCCGAAAACCCAAAATCCTGAAACTCAAAATCCTGAAAACACAAATAATGCTAATATTTCACTATAAAGACACTAATATCTACCAACTGACCCTGACCCTAACCCTAACCCTAAGGTCCGTCACTATCGCACACTCACCTGACCCACCTAACCCTAACTCACTTAAACCGCCCCTAACCCCAATATTTGTCACTATTGCATACATGCCTAACCTGCGCCCTAACCCTAACTCACTTAAACCGCCGCTAACCCTAACATAAAACCAACCGCACACTGACCTGAACCCAACGCATGACCTAACACCACAGGGCTAACAATAGTAAAGCCACAATGACGTCAGTATGTCCATTTTGTGTTTTCAGGATTTTGAGTTTTAGGATTTTGGGTTTTCGGGATTTTGAATTTTCAGGCATTTGGTTTCAGGATTTTGATTTTCAAGCTTATAGTGTTTCAGGCTTCTGATAGGGAC
The DNA here is from genome assembly GCF_019279795.1 of Protopterus annectens. Classification (NCBI taxonomy): domain Eukaryota; kingdom Metazoa; phylum Chordata; order Ceratodontiformes; family Protopteridae; genus Protopterus; species Protopterus annectens. The sequence goes on along the minus strand of NC_056727.1, from coordinate 204,932,498 downwards.
TATATATATATATATATATATATATATATATATATATATATATATATATATATATATATGTATATATCTGTGTTTGTGTGTGTGTGTATGTGTGTGTGTGTGTGTGTGTGTATATCTATATCATGTATGTGTGTGTGTGTGTGTGTGTGTGTGTGTGTGTGTGTGTGTGTGTGTGTGTGTATTTATTTCTATATATATAGATATAGACACACACACACACACACACACACACACACACACACACAAACTCCGATCATTAAAAACCAGAGTATTGAAGTTCTGAAATATTGAACCAAACAAAAATAATTAAAATGTGAAAACTTCTGATTTAATGTCTTTGCATGAGGGCAACCCCCCCTGCACCCCCAAACCCCCTGCTACTTAAATAGACTAACTCCAAGATCGCACTACAGTGAAGAGAACAGAAGAGTTCCTGTTATGCACTGTATGGGAATCTCCATTCACAAGGTTCGAAATTTTTGAACTTCTATCCTCTGGTCTTTGATGATCAGTGGTACAGTTTTCCAGTAGTTCAAACATATGAAGGGGATCCACACATATACATACACACACACACACACACACACACACACACACACACACACACACACACACACACACACACACATATATATATATATATATATATATTTATATTTATATACATACACTATATATATATATATATATATATATATATATATATATATATATATATATATGGGTCTCTATTCAGCATGCGTTTGGGTAATTAAGACTTTCTTTTCTCAGTCTCATTGCATACAGAGTTTCCAGCTAACTACAGTACAGTATTTTAAAAATCTTACATATATATATATATATATATATATATATATATATATATATATATACACAAATACACACACTTGTATACATATTATAAATGCCTCTTCTCATATGAAACAATACACATTCCTTGTGCATGTAATCAATGTTTAAAACCACAAAGACTTCAGCATTAGGGAGTGGTGAAACAGAAGTATTTTATTTGCAGCTCGGTTGGCAACCAGATAATTATTTCACTAAATGCTTCATCAATATCTGAACCATCCGCAATTTTTTGCTTCTTAAATACTATCATGCAGTCATGTGACCAATTCATGCAGTCATGTGACCTAGGTCTCTGCTGAAAATGGGCAACTGGTCTCAGCTGGATTTTCCCTGTAAACAAAAACAAAAGCACATAAAACAAAAGTGTTGTGTGTAGAACAATGGTCAACTTGTCGCAGTCTGAACATTTACCACATTTGTAACATCCTTTCTGTATTCTTCCATTATCCCTGCATGAGCTAACTACCCATTTAATTTTTCCTGATCCAAATATTTGTGCCATGTTTTTTGCTCTTCTATAGCTAAATCTATACTCTTTTAGAAGAAAATATTTACATTTAATATAGAATTACTGTGTAGATTTGGCCTGTGTTTACTCAGGATGTTAGAGATCCAAAAACTATTACTACTGGACATTATATATGTCTCTCCTTGCTGTTTCTGTCTTCCCCCTTCACCATATTGTAATAATGGCTTCCATGGCATAACATCTGCTTCTCCACAAATCCTAATCCAATCATCAGTACCAATGGATTCTGTTACAAAATGCAAGTCTTCATAATGCTGAGCAACTGAAAAATAATTCCAGAAACACCAAACAAAAAAAACTAGCTTTAAACATTTTTGTGGTGGGCAAACTCTGCAGCCCCGATGTAGTGGTAAGTCCCCCTACCCCCAAATGTGTATATACCAACTCCACTGTCACTCTAACTCGAAGAAGGGATGCACCATAGCTGGCACACTGAGAATGATTTCCTTTGAAAAACAGCAACTGTTCATTGTGTTCTTTGGATTTTTTTCATTGTGTAATGTTGCTCAAGGGATTTCACCTACACCACCTGTAGTGTGCCTTATCATAGCCACAGTATAATATGTGATGAATAAGGACATCAACCATTTTGCTATAGCCCTGTTCAGTAATACATATTCTTCCATCTCTTATGTATTGTGATTTTGGTATAGTCCTAATTTCATGGTAGGGTGACAGCTGTTATAAAATATTAAAGTGTACAAAGAAGTTTACAATATAAATCTCTCATAAGAGAGACATTTAAAGTCTTGGTAACGATAATGTTACAAAAAAACAAAAATGCATAATTGTGACTTATAGTAAATATTACTGCACGGTGTTTGGATTTGATAAACTGAATGGGAATTAGCTCAAATGGTACAGTGCTCTCTTTGCATATGAGAGGTCGAGGGATTGATACCCCCACTCTTCATACTTTAGGGTTTGGGTTTGGCAAAATGGTTAAGGTGTTTACTTCACAGACAAAATGTACAGAGTTTGATTTTCATCTTTGAGGGAAATTGGGTAGGCTTAAAATGGGTCATAATGGTAGCTAGCCTAGTACCTACCCATGAGCCTATGATGGGGCAGCTACAGGTGTAGAGCATAGGGGGGTTATATTAGTGAGAACTAGATCTGATATTTTTGATCCCCTAATTCGGATATGAACTAATTGATCTAAGAAGCTAGGAGTTATGAAATCAAGGAAGTACTGTGTATACTTATTTGTGGTCATATGTTTCCTAGTTAATAAAAGGATAGTTGGAATCCCCCAAGAGAATGCTGTTTAATTTAAAGAGAATGGACTCCATCTTCTTTAGGTATGCCTCATGGGTTGCTGATGACAAGAAGGGGGAACAATAGTTGGCTATGATAGGTACATTTTATTGATAGCAAGTCATAGACAATAAAGTAATATTCCAACAACACATACATAATGCCATAAGGTTCATAGATTCATAGGTTGGTACTAGGCTATCAGCCCTAGGGCCTATACAAGCCTAGCCATAACAATTCCCTGGCTATTTCTTCCCACACTATTTACTTCCCTGGACCCCTGTCTAGCAGGGCAACTGACATGATCCCCGGGGTGAATTTCCTTTCTCCCATCCAATCATCAAGGTTCCTTTTGAAGAGGGCCAGAAAGGCACTCTGCTTGACATGTATGGGCAATCTATTCCAGAGACTGGGGAGTCTCTGGGTCAGGAACCTAAGAAAAACACACTTCAAGTTAGGAACACTATATAGACCCAAAGATTTCATCCTTCTATGTGGCACACCTCATCACTAAGGGCTTTTCATCCAGAAAAAAGGAGGTCATTGTCCCACTGTACTCACCCCTCATTAGACCCATTATAGAATACAACGCCCCATTTGGTATGTACTTCTCAAGACACCTGCAACAATTGGAAAGGCTGCAGAAATACCTCACTAAAAGAATCACAGGCCTAAAGCAGATGCCCTATGCTGACCGCCTTAAAAAACTCCAGCTATACCCTTGTTGCATATCTTCTACTCAGAGGTGATCTCTGCTTAGCATACAAGGCCATGTCAAACCCAGAGCTGTTGGACATGCTACACTTAAAGAAATCCCAATCCCTCAGAGCTACACTCTTCAGGGATCTAAACCTTATCGTCACAATAAACAAAACATGCTGGAGGGATAGGTTCCTGATCCAGAGACTCCCCAGACTCTGAAATAGATTGCCCATACATGTCAAGCAGAGCGCCTCTTTGGCCCTCTTCAAAAGGAAACTTGACGATTGGATGGGAGAAAGGAAATTCACCCCGGGGATCACGTCAGTCACCTTGCTAGATAGGGGTCCAGGAAGTAAATAGTGTGGGAAGAAATAGCCAGGGAATTGTTATGGCTAGGCTTAGCCTAGTACCAACCTATGAGCCTATGAACCTATGGACACTTCCACCAAAAAACACATGCCAATGCATATTAGCTCTTCTCCCTCTTATACGGTGCACCCATTGTCACTAACTTACACAC
>NC_056727.1:204916138-204923638 GCF_019279795.1 Protopterus annectens | reverse complement strand
TATGTTTATGGCAGGACAGCTGTTTGTAGTTTAGGAATAATTGTAAATGCTTTATCAATGACCAGTATGTAATTTGGTAAATAGCTGTGGTAGGAATCATTTCAACATGTTGACTAAGACTGCATTTTGAAGACAGTATTAATACTTGCAAGATGGTAAAATAACTTTGTCTGTATGCTGTACATATGTATAGATATCAGTTTGTTTATAGCTCAGGTTATGAAAATTATTATATTTTTCGTATTTTAGCTAATAACTGGGGTAGGGTGCTGTATAAGACCCACTTTCTGAAGACAGTATCAGTACTTGCAAAATGGTAAAAGAAGTGTATCTGTGTGCTGTACACATGTACAGATATCACAAATTGTTTATGACTTAGGCCATGAAAATTATAATTTTCATTTTTTGGTAAATCATTTTACTAGGGAACATATCAACATGCTGACTAAGACCGCATTTTGAAAACAGTATTAGTACTTACAAAATGGGAAAAGTACTTTTTAGGACTAAGGTTATGAAAATTATGATAATCGTTCATATTTTAGTGAAAGACTTAGCTAAGGAAAGATGTCAATGTGCTAAGCAATACCTCATTTTTAAGACAGTATTAGTCCTTACAATGTGGTAAAAGAAATGTGGCCTTGCGTTGTGCACATATATCAGTTTGTTTAGAGCTTATGTTATGCAAATTATGAATTCTTTTCATATTTTGGTAAATAACTTCGCAAAGGAGCATGTCAATGTGCTAAGTAATACTTCATTTGGAAGACAGTATTAATAGTTCCAACATGGTGAAAGAACCATGTCTGTGTGTTGTACACATGTACAGATATCAAAGTTTGTTCAGGACTTAGGTCATGGAAATTATATATTGTTTTCATATTTTGGTAAATAACTTTGCAAGGGAGCATGTCAATGTGCTAAGTAATACCTCATTTTGAAGACAGTATTAATAGTTCCAACATGGTCAAAGAATGGTGCCTGTATGTTGTACACATGCACAGATATCACAGTTTGTTTAGGATTTAGGTTATGGAAATTATGATATTTGTTAATATTTTGGTAAATAACTTTGCAAGGGAATATGTCAGTGTGCCAAGGAATACCTCATTTTGAAGACAGTATCACTCCTTACAACATGGTAAAATAACTCTGTCTGTGTGCTGTACACATGTACAGATATCACAGTTTGTTTAGTCTTGTAAGATTATGAAAATTATACATTTCCAATACTTTTCATTATTATGCCCATATCTTTGCAAGGGAACATGATGATCACACAAATTATGCTGACATTGAGCCACACAACTTGTACACTGATATGTAGCCTCTGTCTGTTACAGTTGATGAGATATTATGCTTTGTTTATTTATGAATTATGATAAATATTATATTAATCATATTTCTGTGAATATCTCCGTAAAGGAGCATCACAAGGTAATGGTTAAGGTATCATTTTAAAGCTGACATTTATACAAATTAAATACAAATTGTATGGGTCTGCTTGGTACATTGACCAAGATATTGTGCTTTGTTTTTCCAAAAAGGTAAATAATATGCACAATATCAGCATTCCTTGGCAGATATTTAATAATGACTTAGAGACGCACTGTCAACATTTGCACTGTTGGAAAGGTCAGTGTCTGCTGAACAACTTTCGCATTTACATTTTTAGTCCGACTCTTATACTTAAAGAGTTATGAACATTTGTTTTCTGCATGGCATTACAAATGGATTTTCTGAAAATGAGCTCAGGCTGCACTGTTGTTCCTATGGTGGAAGTAAGCAGGCAGCATTTTCTGAGCTGCTCCGAGTGAATGAGTTAAAGCTGTTTGCAGTCTTGGCGATAGCATGTTACACCATTTGTTTTGCAGGTTTGTTGTACAACTGCATGTTTTTGCAATCCTTTATTTATTTAATTTTATTTAAATTTCAATTAAGCAGGTTAATTGTACTGGGCTGGCTAGTTTTGTATGGGAATCAAGAGAAATGTTCTCAGCTAGAAGTCAGTCACATAGCTTGAGGAAAGCAGCACACATTATTTGAACATGTAACATTATACAGTTTTAAACATTATCAGGTTCTGCAGCAGAATTTAAACTATTATCCATAATTAACATTCAAATATTGAAAGCATTGAATAATATTAATTACAGTCAAATACCTAAATGTATACACTATCTTATCATCTTTCTATGTCATTGTCCATGCATTTTGCTCTGCTAGTTTTTTTTTTTTTTGATGGGGTGCTAAGCAGTACTTTTTGATTTTGCTCAGGATATCTTGCATTGTTATGTGTAATAGATTATGGAGGTTTGTATTATCTGCGCAAAAATATCATCACTAGGTTTTTGCTGTTTGTATTTTTATTCTCTTTATAGACTTTCAAGAATTGGTCATTTATTTGGCTTCCCATGAGGGTATTAGGTTATCACAGGTGAGTATATTTTTATTTTCACTTTTGAGAGTGTTTAGTATGGTAGGCATCCAGTTGATTTGTTGTTTCTTATATACTTTAATCTAATTTTGTACGGAGCACATTTGTGCTTGAGATAATCTAAAAGACTGTAAGCTTATATAGTGCAGTATATTGACTGTAGTTTCACTCTTGTATATATTTCTGGCAGTGGCGGCTCGTGATATCAGACTGCAGGACTGCAGCCCCCCCCCCAGCTGTGAACCACAATGGTAAACTCCTGAACTGCATGCAAATGTGCTTAGAAAGTTGAATCTGGACTGCTGTCTTGCCTGGCCGGATTCAGGAAGAAGGCAGCAGTGTGCAGATGCACCAGACGTGTACGTGGTGCTAACCGCATAGACTAGAAGGGGATTGGACTGCAAGGTCTGCAGTCAGTCTCAGAATGAGACCGGAAACAAGAAGGAACAAAGCCAGGAAACCGGAACTGTGCATTCCAGAGAGTGCTGCTAGAAGCGTGGTGGATACTCTACTTGTCCAGTGTGCTAGTAGTAGAATTATTTAGAAGAAACGGGGAGGATTCATGTGATAAGGAATTTTACTCAGGTAATTATAATTTTGTACTGTATCTTATCCTAAGGCCAGTGTTGATTGAAGAAAACGCACCTGATCCAAATGCTGACAAAAGTCTTGCAAGCTTGGTTTTTGCTTCTTTGCATTTACCCAGGCAAAGCCTATCTCTGTTGAATGAGCCACTGCATTTGTTAGGTAGAGGACTCGGATGATGTAGTTAAGTTATTGTATATATTGTATCCCCTGAGACCTGCTTGACAAGTTGTTTTCAATTTCCGATCTGCTATTTCAGCATGTCACATAACTTAAGGATGATTTGCTTGAAAAGAGAACATTTTTAAACTTGTGGAGTGCGACTCCTTCACTTGACGGATCTTTTGTTTGGAGGTAAGGACTCTCCCCTTCTCAGCGCCCCCACTCCTGCTCTCTCCCTCCCCGTGTGTTTGTGTGTGCGATGAGCATTTTATTATCAGTTCATATAAAGTAATTTCAGATGGATTGTACTAATTTATATACATTTATATATATATATATATATATATATATATATATATATATATATATATATATATATATATATACACACACCTACTTCTTAACATGAAAAATCTGGGCAAAGCCTAAAATAATGGGGGAGGGGTTGCAAAAATAAGGATTGATTTTAAGTATTGCTTTTATAAACTTAGAAAGTTGCTAGAGTAACAGGATTTAAGTTAGCACACATTTTCTGAAGGACGTAAAGCCTGAAACTCAAATGCCTGTCATTGTTTAATGACTTCAATTCTCAGCCATTTCCCAGAAAACCACACATTTTATGAGGAACAGACCAAAAATAAGAAGCAAAAATCAGGATATATGAAAATCTGGACATTTGAGAGGTGGCTTGCAGAGAGTTAACTGGGCTTTAGACTTGTAATCTGGTAAATTTAGGTTGATTCATACATCTTTAACTTGCACGCTATAAGAAAATGACGTAACCTTTTTAACTATTGAACCAGACCAAAGCAAGAAAGCGTTAAACCATTTGGCTTAATGTAAAGTTTGCACTACTTTCCCGACCTTTGCGTGTGTAAGTAGCACCATAAAGTAAACTTTTATTCTGATGATAATTTGAGCAGGAGGCTGTTGAGAATATTAATGCTACTGTTGTAAAAGTTGTCTTCCAAAAGAAAACAACTCTATAATGTTGAAGATATGCTGCAATCAAAGACTAGCAGTGACAATTAAATAAAACTAATAATTTCTACAAGAAGTAATTAGTCACTGCCGTGTTGAAATAAGCTGAGATTTTGACACATATAATTAATTACTCATTCAGTCATTGCACAAAGACAGACATATCCAAGCACAAATGTAAGGCCTACTCTGCAGTCATGATGTAATAAACGTTTATCTTGGGCGTATTAGGAGACATTATTTTCATCTCCAGAAGGATGTTTAAATTCTTTACTGTGCATTACTTTTCCAAGATCTGTAACAATGCTATTGATAAATACTTCAGAGCTGAAGGTGTAAGGGCTCAGTAAACAGGATGAAAGCTGTAGCAATATAATTTTAACTGCAAATACATGTATGTGGTACACATTAGATGGACCTTACTTAATATAATATCGTACATCTAATATTAAAGATTGCATTTCTGCTTGATATTATTGTTCTCTCTATTCCAAAAACACTAAATAGATCACATGGGAGGCAAATGCAATACATGTAATATTTTTAAATGACATACATTTGTGTCACTAGCTAATTAATGGCTTTTAAACCGATGCAGATGCTTTCTGATTTGTACTGCTGAACAGAGGTCTTTGCTGGAATATGTATGTGTCAAATGTCATATGTTAGAAAAAGATTGTTTAAAATACAAATAAACAGTTTTACATGTTGCATCCATTGCATCCAAAAAGCTTTGCAATTCAGTACTAAAAACTTATCAGTAAGTACAGTGGATTACATGCAGTACACTTCCTGTCACATGCAGAATGAGTGATAAAGATCAGCTTTCAGAACACAATGCAAGAGTTTATAACTGAGACTTAAAACTGCTGATTTAAGCTAATCACTTTAGTTCAAGTTTCATATAACAATGGACATTTATCATTAGTTATATAAAAAACAGAAATGTTTTTGGTGCACTACATAGTATTTTTATGACCACAATTTTGCAGTTATGTACATGCTTTCATTTAAACTGAAATTGGTGCCTCTGCCACATAAATATATGAATATGAGAAGATCTAAAGCCAAAGTAGTTGCTCGTTTTACATCCTCCCTAAATATATGATATTGGTAGGAGATTACTAAACTAATTTGAGAACTGTATGTGATGGCTAAATTATTTTTATATATTATCTGGTGCTAATGTTGATACTTTTACTGGCAAAGAATTACTAAGTCATTAAGAGCTGATGCCTTACATTATACGTGCAGTTGTTAAGAACTTGCCAGTTACAAAATTACTGACTCTAGATAAGAGGACATTACATCAAATGTGAAGAGAGTTTAACGCACAAAGGACTTCTGGGTAATGTCAGCAAGTAAAGCAAATATTAACATGCAAATAATACGCACAAAGAACTCCTGGGTAATGTCAGCACGTAAAGCAAATATTAACATGCAAATAATTCTCAACTACGCCATTCTAGGATTTGCTCATTGCGATATGGAGCAAACTGTAGCACAATGTATAATTTGATTACGGGATGATGTTTGTCTGCATTTTTAGCTGAGGGAAGGGGTCTCATTTTATCAATGAAAGAAAGCTGATGGCCTATTTCACCTTGAAATGGCAAACAGACACAATTTTTGTGTCATTTTGTTTCTGGATAACAAGCATCAATAAAGTGTATTAATCAATTTGTAAATCCATTAATGGAGAATTTGTTATTAATAAAAGCATTTTGTGCATTTGTTGTAATTTTTTTGTAAATATGACTTGAATTAACATTATTATGTTCAAGATTACTGTAATGTGCTGAGTAGAGAGGTCAGGAAAATAATGACAGAAATAATGTTTCCAAGATAGACTTCTGAAGTATGTTATGAGAAATGCTAGGTAACGCATCTTTAAATATGAGCAGTTAAGTGATTGCTTGTGTTTGTGTAATGCCGAAGTTGATTTATACTGGTAGTGGTTAGAGAATACCTCAGGCTTGAGCCCTGTAGCTTGAGTGCGGGTAGTAAGAGCCTGAATTCCCTATCCACCACCATTTGTGGAAGTTTTGCAGATTTTTGCCTCATATTTTTGTTCTGTTCAATTCTGCATAAAATCTGTGGTTTCTGAAATTTTAATTCCTTAAATAGTTAACGGTGCAGTGGTAGCATTTTTGCCTCACAGCTAAAAGTTCACTGGTTTGATTCTTGGCTGTGGTGCCTTCTGTGTGGAGTCTGCATATCCTTCCTGTGTTTGTGTGGGTTTGCTGTGGTGTCCTCCCATGTTACAAAGACATGTTCTTGCAGTATTCCTCCCTGGGCCTCTGCTGAAAATTTGTTTTTGTTCCAAGTCAGACTTTCCTGGTTAACAAATGTTAAATAAATAAAATCGACAGGCATTTGAATTTTAGACTTCATATTCTTTAGAAAGTACATGGTAATGCAAAACATTTTATTCTAGCAATTTTCTAAGTTTATAAGATGAATATTTGAAATGTATCCCTATTTTTGGGACTGTATTCCCCCATTATTGGCTTCATCCAGGTTTGTTGTGCTAAGGTTGAGAGCTATGGTGAGAACTGAATTCACTGCATATGTTTGAGGGATGTATTCCCCCATTACTGGCTTTGTCCAGGTGTTTTGTGCTAAGAGGTTGACAGCTATGGTGAGAACTGAATTCACTAAATGGTAGCCATTTAAGTTTCAGTCTTCCTCTCTTTCACAAAATGGCTGATTTGGCATAGTGGTATGTTGCTCTGACTGTTTTGCACAGGGTCCTGGGTTCAAGACTTGGCAGAAAAATGTATGGTAGCAACACAGCATTTTATTCTAGCAACTTTCCAAGATTATACAAGTAGTGTTTAAAATGTGTCCCTGTTTTTTGGGCTTTTGTCCCCCAATACATTTTTACTTTTTCCAGATTTCTTGTGATGCAAAGTTGAGAGATACAGCTGAGTGTCGAGTAGATTTTACAAGGAACGGAGAGCTGCAGGGGAAGAGAAGTTTAGTGCTGTTTATGCTGTGGCTGCTTGCATTGTTAATAGCACAACAGCTAGTTTACTTGCTTTTGATGCAGAAGGCTGTGGGTTCTACTCCCACAGTATGTAAATGCAGATTCTTTTATTTTGTCAGCTGCTCAAGTTAACAGTACTAATATTAAAAAAGTGTCCCTTCTTTGACAGGTTCCCAGCTGTATTGTGTGGCTATTATATATTTTTGCATCACATTTTTGGTCCATTTTTCATAAGATCGTGTTTTTCTGGCAAATTAGTAGCAAATCATTAAAGATTGAAGTTAGAAAATAATGACAGATATTTGAGCTTCAGATTTCATACACTTCAGAAAATTCATACTAATGC
>NC_056727.1:204893638-204911138 GCF_019279795.1 Protopterus annectens | reverse complement strand
ACTGTGCTTCGATTACACCCTTGTAATTGGAATAATTTTATGGTGTGTTTATTCATCAAGGTGAGCGGACTGTTACTGCCAAGGATTGTGTCTTTTCAAGGGTTGGTCTTATTTACAATCCCGATGCTCGAGTATTTTGCAGAATTTACACTTATAGCAGTACAAAACATAGAGAGCCAGCAGACTGTAGCATAAGAAATTTATTGCAAAACCTAGCTTAAAGGCATAGTAAAAAAGAGACAAAACAGACTGGTTTTGGCTGTAAAAATTACAAAGCCTTCTTCAGTGCAGTAAAGACATGTACACTTGTTCTCCTTTTTATAAGTAACCACTAGGTGAGGCTCCAAATTAGTAAATTAATTGACAATTCCAATTAAAGGTACTCATTAAGCCCTGGTGAAAACAAACCTCCCAGTTTGATAATCCGTTACTTTTCTTTACTATTCAGAATCTGATGCCAACTTGTTTTATTTGTTCTCTGTCCGATAATTCTGTCTATCACAGTAAAGTTAAAGGATGCATTCTTATGTGCCTCAGTATGCTTGTATAAAGCATTCATGAGCTTCTTGTGCCTGATGTCACTTAAATGTTCAGAGATTCTGAATTTTAGTGGTCTGTACGTTTGTCTCACATAAAATGCAAAGCAGGGACAGGTAGCCAAGTAAATCACCCAGTCTGTCTGGCAGTTCGCAAAAAAGAAAATATCAAATACTTAGCCAGTGTTTTTACTACTGAACTGATTATGTTTTCATCACCCTTTTGCAGTGGGTGTAATGACCAGAGGGTAAACATCCCTTAAGTTGGTCCCCCATGAGAGTTGTTTGTATAGAATCACTCTTACATCTCCAACCATGTTTATAATGACTTAAAAATGAACCCAAATTCTTGCCTCTCTTAAGAGAAATGACATCTGTCATCCAAAATATTGCATAGTTTGGCATCTACTAAGAGTATGTTCCAGTGTCTACAGAGACTAAGTCAGACATCGGTATTCCTTCCATAGGTGGTAACTAGCTGGATGGTGGAATCCCTGTCCATAGTCTTATCCCTGTATCTTAAAAGATTCTGCCTGCCACTATTAGCCACCCAATGTCTGGCCTGATAAATATTCCCCATTTTGTACCCCCTATTCCTGAAGCTTCTGGTTAGATCTTCTTGATACACCTGATAAGTGGCATCATTTGAACATATTTGTTTCATACACAAAAATTGTGATTTTGGGATGTTTCTGCATATATGTGGAGGATAAAAGCTGGTAGCATGAAGAAGGGAGTTGTATTGGGGGTATTTACGGTACACTTCTGATGTTAATGTATGATCATTATACCTAGTGACTAAAACATCCAAAAAAGTGATCCTATTGATGTCATAATTAGCTGTAAATCGTATACCCCATTTGTTATCATTTAAACATCCAACAAACTCCATAAGATAGTCAGGGTCAGATCTCTATACTAACCAGCAATCATCCAAGTATCTTCTCCAAATATCGATCTCATCTAGATAGACATTGTGTGTATTGTCATAGATGAGCTGTTCCTCAATGTAGGCCATGAATAAGTCAACATATATGGGAGCAAATGAAGCTCCCATGGCAGTGCTTTGTATTTGTAAATAGCATTTGTTCTGGTAATAGAACATGTTCTCAGTAAGAACATGTTCCACAAGGCAAATTAAGAAAATGTTAAAACCCGGTTGGTACAATTCTGATTTATATAACCAGTATTCTAATGCTTCCAGGCCCGCCCAGTGAGGAATGTTAGTGTACAATGCAAAAACATCTAGGGTGCAAAGTAACCACCCTGGCTCAAGCTGCATCTCAGAAATAATTTTAAGGAATTCCATAATATCTTGGATACGGTCCCTAACCCATTTCAGAAGTGGTTTGAGATATTGTGTTAGAAACTGAGATAATGGTTCCATGATAGATGATGATATAATGTGGGTTCATTAATATTTGGGGAATCCACTTTTACATCACTTTTTTGTTTCTCAAGCTGCCTAAAATTGGTTCATACTCTCGGAGCATTGGGCACCATTTTCTGAACTGTTTTTTGCTCATTTTGGGGTGTGTGCTTGATGCTATTGTGCAGTTTTGGCGAAAAATTGACACACTGTATGTAGGACTCAAACAGCTTTGAATGCAGGATACATTTTGAGTTATTATTAATATTGGGGAATGCATTTTGCCTCCTTCTTTGCAACATGTATAGGTATGAATAAGTGAATACTAAAGGGTTGAATGGTCGATATCTTATTGGATTTGGCTACAGTTCATTCTTAAGCACAGGAGTAACATTGGGGACTTATTTGATCAACATTTAATGGAGGAATCAGCAGTACACTTTTGCTAAATGTCAGATTTGATTTGGATTCACAGTTCCATGACTCTATGCTCATTCTTTCGAGGCTGAGATATGCAATTTGGTTCATCATTGACAAATTCATCTTTGGACATTTAGGTGGACTATGATTTTTTTCTCATAAATTTGTTTTTGAGTTAAATATACGATAATCTTTACCTGGGATTGCTTCTGTGTTTTCCAACTTTTTCTATGTATAAAACTTGACTTTACTAGTTTATTTAACCAAGGTGGATTACTTTAACTGTTGTTGGGAATAATTGTGATTTTATGAGCATACTCGGGTCAACTTTATCAGCTGGATTTTAATATTCATGGAATAAACAATACCTAATTGTTCAGGGCAGGACTTATAATACATTTACAGTTGCTATATTTTACAAATTTATGACTTATTATAATAGGTTTGTCTGAGTATATATACTAGACATTGACTCTAGTATTATTTGTTATTTGGGATTGTGGATTTTTGAATCTGTTTTATGAGGCTAATAATTTTTACATTAGTGAGAAGTCACTCATTTCCTCTTTGTGTACTTTATATAACTTTTCATGAACTGTTTGGTGTTCAGGGACTTATATTTAATACCACATTCATCTATTGTTCTGGGATATACCTTTGGATACTATAACAATATTCCCTGTTTGGGCTCTGTTTATTAACAGCTCAACCTTTGTGATCTTGATATTCAAGGCTTTCTTTCACTAGGAACGGGCTACACCATAGGTAAAATCCTTGGCAGGAAGTATATTCACATTTATGGGGTCAATTATTTTATTATTATCAATACCTATTTAACATTTGGATGTTGGTCATATGACTATTGCTATGAGCCTTGCTTGATCCATGGTCTGGCTTCTTTGGGATGGCAACAAATATTTATGAGTGGCAAGGGCTATCATAGTTCATGGTCAACATTATGATGGAGATTATGGATATGCAGACTATGGACTTAGCACTGCTTATGAATAAATGACAGTTGTAGTCTGAGTGATTTAATAGCAGGGGCTAATATTGTCCAAGTCTGACTAATTGTTGGATATCTATATGAACACAGTACTATTGCAGAGTCACTGACTGGACTGGTTTTGACAACTGAGTGTTGAGACTTAGCACTGCTTAAATAAAATTGATATTTGTATCCACTTATTGAGTAGCAGGGGCTAATATTGCCCACACTTGACCATTTTCTTTTATTGGATTGGTACATGAACATAGCATTGCTGCAAGGGTTGCCTATTGATTTTAAATCTATATGATAATTTTTGGGGGGAAATAGCAGTATACTACTTTTTATTGACTATTGGATCAAGTTTAGGCTCATGGTTACTCCAGCTGGGATATTTATTACATACTCATAGTTCCAACACCTGGTGTTCTTATAGGGGATAAATATTATTTACTACAAATGCTGATTTTTGACCAGCAATGAATCTTACTAACCTGTTGCAGGGTTTATCCTCAGACAGGGACAAGTTGGCCATTTTTGGTCTAGGTAATACAGCTAACCAGAACAATGGGCCCAAATATTTGATTCTGGAAAATAATGTGAGGCACAGTTTCTCAAACTAAATAAGAGCATGAGGTTCCTATGGACCAATGTGTGGCATTCTAAGCTCTTTAAGTCATACCTAACCAAGGGCAATTCACCAAGGGGGATGAGGGTATGTATACAGCCATTGTTCATAACATATTTGAACTGTTTCTTTCTGAAATTGGTATGCCTTGTTTGCTGTAGCATAGATTAAATTCAGGCCTGCTGAATCTAACCTGCTGAATCTAACTTCATTTGTATAACTTGAGCACTAATCCAGACCATCTTTTTTGGAGAAGGTTCCCCTGCACCCTAGTGGCAGGTGTGTGCATTTAAAACTTGTCTGACAGAAGACTGCTGGAATGGGGCTCAGCTTTTAGCTTTTTATTGGTTAATTGGTTAATTTGTTTAAATCAGTTTGCACATTTGCTACTGTTATATTAAAAATATATATATACTTAATGCATCGCCGCTTAGCTAGGGTTAAACTATTCCCAGTGCCATAAAGTCTGCTCTTCAAATTTTCCCTTAGAACTAGCCATTTTTTTAGTTTTAGCAGTCAAATCTGTTTCTTTGAGCTCAGCACTTGTTCAGAACTCGTTGTAAGCACTAAATAAGCTACAAATTACTACAACACTCCACTTTCCTCACTTGTCTAGAGGAAAACAGTTTTTAGTACTTAATAAATAAGCACCTATCTAGGCATGTCTAAGGGTCAGCTCCCGTGTTTTTTCCTGTCTACCTGATGAATCTGGGCATCTTGGGGAAATGCAGCAATTGCTTCATGTACACAGACAGCCCTCTTTGCCTCATGTACACAGACAACCCTCTTCTCCTACCACCCAACACTACAGCCTGTGAGAGATGCCCTTATATAGCCAAACTGGAAGCAAAGTTCTCTTCACCCAAGACTGGACTAGACAGTCAAGAGGAGAAGGTAAACACTTGCCCCACACCATGCTCATCACATAGTCCCTCAAAACCTACACCACCAAAACACACACATAGCAACACAAAACACACACCTACATTCACGGAGGCTCTCAATAAAAATCTGCTCAAGCAACAGATACCTACAAAGCAGAAATGCAAGCAACCTCCACCCCTCAACACAACCAAAATGACACATAGCCCACAAACTCAGTGTGCCACTCAGCCACAGCCCATAAGGCATAACAACATACCCAACACTCTAGTCATAGGTGACTCTATAGTCAGGCACACTGATGTTCCACTCACCAGGCTAAACAAGGAGAAAGTTACTGTCACCTGCCTGTCGGGTGTCAGGATTTGCCAAATAATGCACACACTCAGGTCACTCCACAACAAGTACAAATATGACTCTGTCATTGTCCATGTTGGTGTGAATGATCTGAGACATACCTACCTGGACTACATGAAAATAGACATGGAGGAGCTCTGCGATCTGGTAACCCAGGCAGGTATGACCCTAGCCCTGAGTAGCATTCTGCCATCACCCAGAATGATACCGCAGTACAAGGACAAAATAATTGACTTCAACAATTGGCTAAGCTTCTGGTGTCATTCTAAGGGGATCCAGTGTCTGTTTGCCTGGGATGACATGAGCAACAGACCATGATACTTTGCAAGAGATGGCCTGCACCTTTCACCCTTGGGATTTTGGATAGTGGCTAAGGCTCTTGCCACCCCTATAGTGCCTTTTTTAGGCAAGGTTCAAATGACAAATTCACCACCATAACAAGTACAAGCAAGCAAAATCTGAGGGTAATGCTACTCAATGCTAGAAGTCTAAACCTCAAAATGCATTCATTCGAGGCACTCCTTAAAATGGAGAACATTGATATCTGTGCAGTGACAGAGACCTGGTTCAAGGCTCCAGAGAGCACCCCTGCATTACCAGGCTATAATTCATAACACACCTTTTGGCCACCTAACCTGGACCAAAACACTAAAGGTGGAGGTATGTCTATATTCATTAAGCATATCCACACCTCCAGGCTAGTTGCTTAGCATAATGCATCCAAGATTATCCAAGTGCAACTAACTCTGGGCAAGACTGCAATTCAAATTGTAACATGATACAGATCCCCACCATGCCCCAGGATTCCCACTCCTCATTTCTTGATATACTGGAAAATATTACGGTACAACCCAACACCCTAATAATGGGCGATTTCAACTACCCCACCATTAACTGGGAAAACTACTCATGTACCAACTCTTTTGCTCAATGTTTTCTAGAATTCATAAATTCCAACACCTTGGATCAACCTATCCACACCCCCACCAGGAACAGCAATATCCTAGACCTGGTCATTATGAACATGGGCTACGGATGTTCCACACCAGAGGTCAATTCCTCGTTGGTCAGATCTGACCACAAGCGAATCAGCCTAGACATCCACATCCAGCCCCCACCCCCAATTAGGGAAACCACCGTAAAAAATTTCTCCAAAGCCATCTTCATGCTTCTTGAGACAGAAGTGGCAAACTTCATGACACCCATGCAGATGGACAATACAAGTACGACTGCTGAATCCTACACAAATGCACTTTATAAGCACTTACACGAGTGCATGGATTGTGCTATCCCTAACAGAACCAAGATGCTATCCTCCAAAAAAAGGAGGCCAATCTGACTGTCCTCTGCCATAAACAAACTCTACAACAGAAGAAAGAAACTGTTGCAAAAAAGAGTAGAATTCCATGATTGGAGGAACTCCCTGGTCAACCTCAGTAAGAAGCTGAGATCCCTCATAAAATCTTCCAAAGCCAGTTACGAAAACAAAATCACCACTGATTCTAAGGACAACCACAAAGCATTTTATAGCTATGTCAAGAATCTGAATGGCAACACTCAGATCTGTTCTGAGTTACAGCACAATGGCACTAAATATACAGAACCAACTGATATTGTCAACATCTTGGCAAGTAGGTTCAGTGCTAACTTTACCATCCTCTCACCCCCTAAAGGGCCCATCTCTACACCAGAAGAATGTAAAGTTCCTGTAATCACGGCTGCACAGGTAAAAACCTCAGTCTCCAAAGCCAAGAACACAGTATCCATGGGACCTGACAACATCCCAGGCTGCCTTCTACATAAACTACAGAATGAACTGGCACCCCACCTAAGCATCATGTTCAATCATAGCCTCACCTCAGGCTTTGTGCCCACTGAATGGTGCTCAGTGACAGTTATCCCACTCCACAAAGGGGGAGCCATCATGGACCCAGGAAACTACTGCTCCATTAGCCTAACAAGCCTGGTCTGCAAGGCTGTGGAACGTATCATCATGAAACTTATAAACAAAGACACTAGTAATCTCCAAACTCTGGACCCCACCCAATTCGGGTTTGTAAAAGGCAGATCATGTCTCCTAAACCTGATAGACTTCTTTGAAGCAGTCACCAAAGCCGTAGACGAGGGTAAGGTGGTTCACACAGCCTATCTAGATCTCGCCAAGGCTTTTGACACCATCCCCCACTCTGGAATTATAAATAAACTCACTAAACTAGATATAAATCCCTATGTCACAAGATGGGTTGCCAAATGGCTCACTAACAGAACCCACACTATGAAAGTAGCAGACTCCAAATCCGACTTCAGACCAGTGACAAGTGGAGTACCACAGGGTTCAGTACTGGGTCCTCTCCTGTTTGGTATCTACTTTTCTGAAGTACAGGCTAACACAGAAGGTCTTTGGCTAATGAAATTCACAGATGACTGCAAACTAGGAGCCATAATTGAAACTCCTAATGATGTGGACATCCTACAAACGGGCCTCACTGAGACAGATGCCTGGTGTCAAAGCCATGGCCTCAAGCTCAATGCCAAAAAGTGCATTGCCATCCCCTTTGGTAAAAACTCTGTACCCATGAGCTACCACATAGGTGGCAAACTACTTAACACCAAAAGTGTGATAAGAGACCTTTGGACACAGGTGGACAATAGTCTCTCCTTTGATCATCACATCGCCACAGTAGTCAGGAAATCCATCTACGTGGCACACCTCATCACAAAAGGTTTCTCATCGAAGAAAAAAGAGGTCATTGTTTCTCTCTACTCTTCACTCATTAGACCCATTAGAGAATACAGTGCTCCTT
The DNA here is from genome assembly GCF_019279795.1 of Protopterus annectens. NCBI lineage: Eukaryota > Metazoa > Chordata > Ceratodontiformes > Protopteridae > Protopterus > Protopterus annectens. Next base: position 204,903,154 of record NC_056727.1, on the reverse strand, counting down.
TTGGTATGTACCTCACAAGACATCTCCAACAACTGGAAAGACCACAAAAATACCTCACAAAGAGGATTACCGGCCTCAAACAGATGCCCTATGCAGACCGTCTCAAAAAACTCCAGCTTTATTCCATTGCATATCGCCTACTCAGAGGTGATCTCTGCCTAACATACAAAGCTATGTTAAACCCAGAGCTGTTGGGCATGATCCACTTAAAGAAATCCCAATCCCTCCGAGCTACATGCTCTAGGAACCTAAACCTTGTCACCACAATAAACAGAACATGCTGGAGGGATGGATTCCTGTCCCAGAGACTTCCCATACTCTGGAACAAATTACCTATCTATATCAAACAAAGCTCCTCATTAGCACTCTTCAAGAAAAATCTTGATGATTGGATGGGAAATAGGAAATTCACCCCTGGGATCACCTCTGTGGTTCTGCTCAACAGGGGCACAGGAAAATAATTTTCTTGGGTGGTGAAAGCCAGGGTACCTTTTTGGCTTGGCTTGTATAGGCTCTAGGGCCAATTGCCTATTACCTACCTATGAACCTATGAACCTATGAACAACCCTAACCAAACAGTGGGCTTTGGCTCAACAAAGAGCTTCCATGGGCTTTGTGGAAATTCTAGCCTTTCATTCTGAGAGACCTATTGATAAGGATATATCAGAACTCACTCAAATGTGTGCAGACATTCAGAAATTTGAAGGACAAAGATCCTATAATACTGGCCTTAGGAAACTTAGCCAGGATCTTTTAACCCTGGAGCAACAACAGAAAGACAGGAAAATGAGAAAGTTCCATAGGGATTTAGCTGACTATGAGGGTGGGCATCCCTTTTCCAGTAATAAGCACATCAGGTTTGAACAAGCACATAGGAAGGTGATTAAAAGGAAAAGACCAAGGTCTATTTTAAAGAAGCCTTCCTCATCCAGCTATGATACTTCTGGTGAGGAGTCCTCATCAGGTTTAGAGCCTGATGCACAGTATGCTCCAGATTCCCCAGCTTCTAAATGAAGCAATACACAGATCCCTTTAGGGGCAAGCAAATGAGGGGGGCAGGAAACATCACACAGGTGGACAATATGGAAGGGGTGTTGAAACTGATGGTGCAGAAATATATCATAACAATATACTGAATATTTCATCCACCCCTTTGTCACCCACCCAAGTTAAAGTTTTGAATAAAGGTCTTAATTTTATACCTGGCTTTTATTTGTCTAAAGATACATTTGCTCACGATATCACCTCATTTTGCAGATTACTTAACCTGAGATTATTTTTTCAGACAGCAGCTAATCCTGAATCACAGGATGGTTTTAGATACAACAAATTCAGTTTTATGCCACCAATGCATCATACCGTGTCAATGTTTCAGAATTGTATTCTCAAAGAATTGCATTTTCACTTTATGGAGTTTCGTGCCAAATGAAACAGCCTCTGAAAGATCGAAATGGAGGCTATCCATGAACTAGAAACAAATCATGATTTGGCAATATTATCTGTGGATAAGGGTGGGGCAGTAGTTGTGCAGGATTGGACCCAATACAACACAGAAGCTGTGAGACAGCTAACTGACAGTCATTACTATACTCACATGACATTGGACCCAACTCCTGGCTTCAAGAAACAAATTGATCGTTTTTTGGCATCCGCCAAGAATGAGGGAATCATCACAGAAAACACACTACATCACCTTATAGTGCCCAAACCTTCCAGTCAATATATATACTTTCTACCAAAAATAGATAAGAATTTGGAAAATCCACCTGGTAGACCTATAGTTTCAGGTAGGGGTTCTATCACAGTCCCATTATCTCAGTTTCTAACACAGTATCTCAAACCACTTCTGAAATGGGTTAGGGCCCGTATCCAAGATACTATGGAATTCCTTAAAGTTATTTCTGAGATGCAGCTTGAGCCAGGGTGGTTACTTTGCACCCTAGATGTTTCTGCATTGCACACTAACATTCCTCACTGGGTGAGCCTGGAAGCATTAGAATATTGGTTATATAAGTCAGAATTATACCAACCGGGTTTTAGCACTTTCTTAATTTGCCTTGCGGAACACGATCTAAATGAGAACATGTTCTATTACCAGAACAAATGCTATTTACAAATACAAGGTAATGCCATGGGAGCTGTATTTGCTCCCATATATGCTGACTTATTCATGGCCCACATTACGGAACAGCTCATCTATGACAATGCACACAATCTCTATCTAGATGAGATCAATATTTGGAGAAGATACTTGGATGATTGTTGGTTAGTATGGAGATCGGACCCTGACTATCTTATGGAGTTTGTTGGATATTTAAATGATAACAAATGGGATATACAATTTATAGCTAATTATGACATCAATAGGATCACTTTTTTGGATGTTTTAGTCACTAGGAATAATGATCATACATTAACATCAGAAGTGTACTGTAAATACTCCCAAAAGAACTCCCTTCTCCATGCTACCAACTTTCATCCTCCACATATATGCGGAAACATCCCAAAATCACAGTTGTTGCGTATGAAAGGAATATGTTCAAATGATGCCACTTGTGAGGTGCATCAAGAAGATCTAACCAGAAGATTCAGGAATAGGGGCTACAAAATGGGGAAAATTTATCAGGCCAGACCTTGTGTGGCTAATCGTGATAGGCAGGTTATTTTAAGATACAGGGATAAGACTATGGACAAGGATTCCACCGTCCGACTAGTTACAACCTATGTAAGGAATACCGATGTCCTACTTAACAGTGTCTGTAGACATTGGAACATACTGTTAGCAGATGCCAAACTATGTGATATTTTGGATGACAGATGTCATTTCTCTTCTAGGAGAAGCAAGAATTTGGGTTCATTTTTAAGTCATTATAAACATGGTTGGAGATGTAAGGGTGATTCTATACAAACAACTCTCGTGAGGGGCCAACTTAGGGGATGTTTTCCCTGTGGCCATTGTACCCACTTCAGAAGGATGATGAAGACATGCCAGTTCTGTAGTAAAAACACTGGCCAAGTATTTGATATTTTCTTTTTTGCGAACTGCCAGATGGACTGGGTGAATTACTTGGCTACTTGTACCTGCTCTGCATTTTATGTGGAACAAACGTCCAAACCACAAAATTTCAGAATCTCTGAACATTTAAGTGACATCAGGCACAAGAAGCTCATGAATGCTTTATACAAGCATACTGAGGCACATAAGAATGCATTCTTTAACTTTACTGTGATAGACAGAATTATTGGACAGAGAACAAATAAACCAGGTTGGCATCAGATTCTGAATAGTAAAGAAAAAGAAATGGATTATCAAACTGGGGGGGGGGTGTTTTCAACAGGGCTTAATGAGTACCTTTAATTGGAATTGTTATTTAATTTACTAATTTGGAACCTCACCTAGTGGTTACTTATAAAAAGGAGAACAAGTGTATATGTGTTTACTGCACTGAAGAAGGCTTTGTAATTTTTAAAGCCGAAACCGGTCTGTTTTGTCACTTTTTTACAATGACTTTGAGCTAGTTTTTGCAATAAATTTCTTATGTTACAGTCTGCTGGCTCTCTATGTTTTGTGCTGCTACAAGGTCTTTTTGGAGCCGTGTAATTGCTGTACTTGCAGGGCTGCTTTATCTAAGGATTTACAGTTAGTCAAATAAATAATTACTTTGGAATTGCAATTGTTATCTCCCATTACTGACATATCTCGTGTCATTGATCTGGTAGTGATATATGCTCTATAGCTTGTATTTTGAAGTTAAGAAGTTTAATGAGATGACAAGTTTTTACCTTTTTAACATTCATATACTCGTACATATATGAGTATTTTATGTATGTATAATATGTTCACATATTCATACACATATATTTAAGTCTAGTTATTTTATATTTTTATTGTATTAGCCATATGATTTTTTCAGCAGAATCCGGTACAGTACAACTACCGGGGTTATTACAGGAGGTAGATTGTAGATCCCAAATAATACGCCAGGGAAATGTTTTGGAGTTCAATAATTACAAAATATTTAACTATAGTAATGTTGAAGTTCAAGTTGATCATTTTCAGTTATTTTCTAAAGGTTTCAAATTTATTCCAAGTAGGAAGGCAAATATATCTAGATCTATTATAGATCTAAAGTTGTTTTTAAGGAAACAGAATTTGTCGTTATTATTTCATGACCATGACGTTGCTTCTTCAGGTGTATCCTCACTTAAGAAGAAAAGCACTTTTAACCCCCCCTTACATCCACAAGTAAAAAATCTGGAAAACCTATTAGAGATGGAAATTAGAAAAACTATTACTAATCATTTTGTTCACCCCAATCTTTCCAACACTGAAAAGAAACTATTGAGTGATTTGAAACATGATAGAAGTGTTAGGGTGATGCTACCAGACAAAGGGGGAGGGAAGGTGGTCATGCATAGTATTTTATACGAATCCAAGATGAATGATTTACTTCAGGATATTACAAAATACTCTAGGTCTTCCATCAATGAGGTTAATATTGCTAATAGCAACATTTCTTTATTGCTTAACGATTTATTATTGGAGGGCTCTATCAACGATGAACAATTCAATTTTTTATTTAATAAACAACCACGTGTCCCTTCAGTCTTTGGTATACCCAAAGTACATAAGGATTCTGTTAATCCTCCTTTAAGAGTGATTGTTTCTTCTGAGGGGTCCGTCACGACCCCGTTGGCAAAATTTGTTGATGAAAAACTTAAATTGCTTTCCTATTCTGGTGATACGGTCTTAAAGGATTCATGGGATTTTTTGAGATCTGTTAAACCCCACTTATTTTCTCCCAATCTCACCTTTGTTACATTAGACATTGTGGATTTGTTTCCAATAAACTATTTCAACTGTTTGTGTTGAGAGCCCTTATTTGGAGTTTCCAGCGAACTTCTGGTTGTTTACCTTTTTAACATTCATATACTCGTACATATATGAGTATTTTATGCATGTATAATATGTTCACATATTCATACACATATATTTAAGTCTAGTTATTTTATATTTTTATTGTATTAGTCATATGATTTTTTTCAATCAGCTGACCATCATGTGACTGTTCTATGTGGTATATATTGCTTTTGTTTTTACCATTTTAATTCAGTCTAATGAAGTAGTGACATCTGAACCTATGAAAGTTCTTACTTTATTAAATTTATTTTCGTTACTGAGTGTTCTTGCCATTTTTGTTTAATTTTCAGTAGTTTATTTTCATTTTTTCAGTTTGTCCATTGGTGTTTTTATGGCAACGGGCACTGATTTCTGTACACCTTCTTTATTTTCTGAGGACGTTTCTATTATGGACATTAACCAAGATATTGGGAGGCTAACTTGTTTAGTCAATATTTTAACCAGGAAACATTCATATACTCTTACATATATGAGTATTTTATGTATGTATAATATGTTCACATATTCATACACATATATTTAAGTCTAGTTATTTTATATTTTTATTGTATTAGTCATATGATTTTTTCAATCAGCTGACCATCATGTGATTGCTCTGTGTGGTATATATTGCTTTTGTTTTTACCATTTTAATTCAGTCTGATGAAGTAGTGACATTGAACCTATGAAAGTGCTTACTTTATTCAATACCTTTTCAGTACCGAGTGTTGTTGCCATTTTTTGTTTGATTTTCAGTAGTTTATTTTCATTTTTTTCAGTTTGCCCATTTGTGTTTTTATGGCAACGGGCATTGATTTTGGTACACCTTCTTTATTTTTTGAGGACATTTCTATTATGGACACTAACCAAGGTATTGGGAGACTAACTTGTTTAGTCAATATTTTAACCAGGAAAGTCGATGAACTGGCGTCAGCTGTTGGGAGAAACACTGGGATTCCCGCTACCATTTCGGTTCATACAAGTCGGACGTCTACCCTGAACTGTCCACTTCCGAATCTTCCACCTCCAGCAGTCAGTAGTGTGAGTGTTCCTATTGACAGAGCAGAGAATTCCAGTGTGAATCCTGAAATATCTGTAGCTATAACACTTAGACCAACAGCAGATAACTTGAATGGAGGCCCTATCCCTCAAGACCATTTACTACATACATCTTATAGGGATGCTTTGGTGAATGAACATAATATTTAGGACTGGTTACAACCTCTACAAATGTTAGATTTTACTGCTACTTGTATTAACACTATGCCTGATGGTACACCCATCATGAATAACATTTCAACTAATTTGAAATCTTTAGATTTCAAATCTTTGAAACTAAAGAAACTCCAGTTGGAAATGACTTATTTGGAGAATGCATCCAGCGTAGTATAGTCCCTAAGGGATTAAGAAGCTGGAGCTATCCAACTGGTCTTGTACCTGAGTCACCCTTTCATAAGGATCTGATTAGCTTGTTTAATAGCTAAGACTTAGAGTTGCTCAACTGTTTTATTGAACACTATTCACTACAGATTGGTGAGTTGGAAAAAGAGATTAGTGTTTTGGATATTATATCAGATCCGGACTTTATGAGGTACAAGTTTGACCATGTACAAATTTTTACTAGCATAGATGCTCATATCAGCAAGCTTAGAGCTATAAAAATCAAGAAATTAAAAAGAGATGAAGTTGAGTATGTAAAGGACATTGCCTATCCAAAACCACCCACTTCCCAGCAAAGGGGTGGTGCAAACCAACATTTAAACAGCTTACAGGGATGTATTATCAAGTCTAGTTGTTTGAAAATGATGATGAAATACAGCTTACCCCATCTCCACAGGAAGTAACCCAAGACAAGATGGTGGATGGGCCCCATCTCATTAAGAGACTGCAGAATAGAAATGCTCAAAATAGAAGCATATAGAACACCAACCAAAGGGGAAATGCTAAGAATAACAACGCAAGGGATATGACTAATGGCCAAAATTTTTGGGTAGACTCCAACCGAGCCCAACAGAACCAGACACGAGGGGGCAACAAAAGGAAAAATCGTTGGGGCGGATGCCAGACCAGGAGATGACACCTACTTATTTTTCCTTCATAGGTGAGCCATTGAATATATTAACTGAATCTCTAGAAACTGAAGAACAAAACAAACTTGGCATTGTTTTTAACTCTTCTAGAGACTTTAAAGTCTATAATTATTCAGACTATCCTGTTGAGTCTGCTTTGGTGGACATTATGGCAAAAGAATTGACTTTTGTGCCTAGTAAGTATAGTGACCTGGCCAGGACTCTTATAGACCTTAAATTGTTTATTTGGAAATTGAATTTGAAATTGTGTTTTACCACAAATGGACCTGAGTCATACAGTAATGGGCTGAACAATTTCAGAATTCCTAGCACTTTTAACCCTATTATTCACCCAACTCTTTCTGTGTTTGAACTTTTGTGTGAGTATGATTTTAGGAATTTGCAGATGTTTACACAGAACACTGTCACCCCAAATAATAACTTCAGTAAAGACGACTGGGATTTGATTAAGGCCTGGAGAAATAATGGCTTGAGAATCTCTAAACTCGATAAAGGGGGCGGCATAGCTTTAATGAGTAGCCAACATTATATAACTCGTATGGAACAGATTTTTAGAAACTGACAGCTACGTTATTTCTTCCCTGACTGAGCTGAACACTGCATATAGAAAGATTAGGTCTGTTTTGAATGATCTTTTTATTGAAGCTTGGATTTCTATTAATTTGTTTAATTATCTGACTATGCCAGCTCCACAAGTCCCAGGGATCTTCAGAATTCCGAAGATTCACAAGGACCTACACAATCCCCTTCTTTGCCTGATTCTCAAGGGGCGGAATAGTATTACTTACTCCATGGCAAAATTTGTTGACCATATCCTAAACAAGTTTTTAACTAATGAGAGCCAGCTATGTAAGGACTCTTGGTTGGCCCTTCTTGGAAAATGTTAACAAATTAGATTACAGTGAAGAGTTTAATTTTGCTACAATAGACGTCAAGGACCTTTATATTGTGATCCCTCATGATCTCGGTATTGACTGGGTTAGTCAGGTTTTGTTAAGTAAGGGTATTGAACAGGATGAACTCTGACTAATACAAGAATTCTTAGACATAATTCTGACAAATAAGTATTTCATCTTTGATAGTTCCTATTATGTCCAAATGAAAGGTGTAGCTATAGGGTCCCCTTGTGGAGCAAGTTTTGTTAACCTTGTGATGAACTTTTGGGAAAAAGAATTAATTTTAAATGAGAACGCCTTTTCTGAGTCTATCTTTTATTACACATGCTATTTGGATGATATTTTTATTATTTTTAAAGGGGAATTTGAATCATTTCAAGAACTAGTACGCTATATGAATAATACCACTGAATTTTTTAAATTAACTAGTAATTTTCAGAAGGATCAGATATCATATTTATTTATTTTTATTTATTTTACATTTGTTGACCAGGCTGGTCTAGCTGGATACATATCCATTTTCAGTAGAGGCTAGATTTTTGTTTACAGAAGGACAGAGTTGGATGGAAATATGTGGCAACCATCTATAGGATGGAGACATACTCCAATTCCTTCCTTCATTTTCTAGTTCTCACCGTATGCACTGGAAAAAAATCTGTCATTAAAGGACAACTTTTCAGGGCGGCCAGATAGGTGTCCAATTATGCTGACTTTGTAGATGAATGTAAATTTTTAAGAAATCTTTTCTTGAAATGAGGTTACCCGGACTCCCTGGTGGATAATTTAATTTTGGAAGTGATAACTAAAATAAATTTCGGTCATTTTAGAACCATCCTTAATGGATCAGAAGTGGATGTAACACATCCTATGAAGGATACACCAGAGTCAGCTGTCCTCTACATACTAATGCTTTTTGTACATGGTATAGATACATTATAAACTTTAATTCAATATGTGTGTGTGTGTGTGTGTGTGTGTGTGTGTGTGTGTGTGTGTGTATATATATATATATATATATATATCTATATATATATATATATATATATATATATATATATATATATATATATATGGATTCACTTTAGAAGCTCGAAATACTGAAATGTCGAAAATCAGTATTTTGAGCCCATAAAGCGGAATCCCAAAAAGAGCAAAAGCTCAGAAGCGTGAATTTCAAAACCTCGAATACCGGAGTTTTTGAATTTTACGCTTCTGAGGTTCTGCTGTGGTTACGGATTCAGGTAAGTGTGTGTGTGTTAAGGGTTTTGGGTAGGGGCTGTGGTGTGTGTTAGTGTGTTTTGCTGCTGTGATGTGTGCATGCGAGCAGAATGTAGCTTGTGTGGTGGTGTTGTGTGAGTGTTTGTGTGTAGTACGACCTAGAAGTTAGAATATTTAAGTAGGGGGTGTGTGGGGGGGGTGCAGGGGGGGCTTGCCCCCCTGCTTTTATGTTCTAGAGAGCTTTTGTTTGTGTGTGGGGAGGATGGTGTATGTGTGTGCAGTAGTAGCATGAAATTCAAAATCTCTTATGTGCGAGAGTTTGAATTTCGCACTTTTGAGTTTTCTATGTTTCAAAAATTCGACTTAATAGCTTTGAAATACTGAATTTCAACATTTCAGTATTTCGAGGATA
>NC_056727.1:204771138-204891138 GCF_019279795.1 Protopterus annectens | reverse complement strand
CATGAACTGCATGATGCAGAAATTATAGAGTGATACAGGGTGGACAGGGATACCCTAAAGGAAAAATGCAACCTCTGCCACCCTCACCTGAAGTCCCAGGGAAATTGTGGAGAACCCATCCGAGTAGAAACCAGGGTATGTGCAGCATTATGTTTACTAACTACAGCTTCTTTTCAGAGACCCGCAGGGAATATATTAGGAGTGTGAAGACTTCTGCTTCAAGAATATTACCTCAGTTTCTAAATGTAATGCTCTTATATGCAAGGGATCATATCTGGTTTCCACATACCCTAGAAGAGAGAGCAACAGCCAAGCAACAATTATATGCCATAGCATACTTCCCTAATATTCTGGGGTCCATAGACTGCAAATGTATATAAATAAAAGCCCCACCTTGTGAACATGGAAGGTACATCAACAGGAAAGGCTACCAGTCTATTAACTGTCAGGTGGTTTGTAATGCTCAAAGGATCAGCTGCAATGTGTGTGCAGGTAACTCTGGCAGTTTTGATGACTCACACATATGGCACACCTGTGACCTGTATATAAAGTTTGCTAGGGGTGACATTCAACAAGGGCATCCTGTGGGAGATGGAGGTAATGCACTGGAACCTTGGCTCAGAAACGCACACAACCAGCTAACATTAAAAGTGATGCCTACAAATTTCCTCAACGTTTACTTATCCATGTAATTGTTCTGTGAGCATCAGAGTCAACAACTGAAGACACATCTTGTAGCAACAGCATTAATCAAGGTAAATGCTGAACCTGTAAAAAGAGATGTATAAATGAGTACTCTTATATGCAACTATTGCATGTCACTAAGATGAAACATGTTTCAACTCTAGAGTAATGTCAGCAGTAACCCATGAGTGATATTTGCAATATACATATATGATTCTGCCCATTACTGTGCATCATGCAATACAGATGCCCACTGTAGATACCCCAACAGTGACTAGGGCATCATTTGCATCATTTGCAGAAGTTTATGACCAAGCAATAATTACTAGGATGTAGGACTGCATTATTAAGAATACAATACATACACAACAATAATCAATAAGTACATAACAGATCATTTACAGCTGAGAAGTAAAAAAAAAAAACAATAAAAAAACTTTCTCCAAGATATTCCATTAAAGCAAACATCTGAGTAAACAAGCATTAGCTATCCACTCTATCAGACATAGGCACCCCTAAGTCACAAAGAAATGTACAAAGGGCAGGGCACAGTCATCATCAGCTGCACTGCATCTTGCATGTCGGACAGGTGAGAGGTGTGCATAGTAGAGTAGTCAGTTCACAGTCATCAACCCTGACTATGATAGCTACCTCTTCAAAAGTTACACTGCTAATTCCATGGCCCTGGTTAGAAGTCAGGGTGCTTCCTGAACATGGGCAATGTCTGACGGATGAGCTTTCATCACAACTACATCCATGACCACCACCACATGTCCTACCACATCTGGGAGTGGTTACCTCAATCACTGATGGAGCAGTAGAAGTAGTGCCATTACTGGAGTGGGATTTGGCATGGCTCCATCAACTAACACCTATGTAATGGCTCTCCGGCTATGTGTAAGCTAACCCTCCTCAAGCAGACATTTCATTACAGACACTGAATGAGTCAGTGTGTCATTCATCCTGTCCATTAAGTCATGCAGATGGTTCAGGCAGTCTTGCATGTCAGAGTGAATAACATGCAGTACTCAGATTATCCTTTGTGCAGCCCTAGTGGAACATGCCTGTGCCTCCATGAAAACCCTATACATGTGTTATATGGTACCTACTGACACACCATCAGGGGAAGGGTGGAGAGCAGGCCTCATCTGAGGACCTCTACCAACATCCTTGTGTGTTACTTCACCCTCACACTGGCTATGGGGAGACTCATCCAGGTCTGAAACTGGATTAACCACAATTCCCTGATCAGCCGTGTCACCCATAACCTGTCCTTCTTATGATGGCTATATGCCATGGGTATGTGTTGGCATACTGACTGTGTCCAAAATCTAAGCAGGGGATCTGGGGTGCATGACCTCAGTGTGAGCCTGACTATCTGCATCCCCAGAATGTGCATCTTCCTCAATGCCATCATCATCAGAGGCTACTGGTGCTCCAATATCAGGTGGTAGGAGTTCCACAGTAAAAGTGTCAGGCTTACCTGTGATAACAAGTAATTGACACAACAAAGAGAGAACTAGAATAAAAACTGATCAAAATTATGAAATGTAAACCTGATGTTAAGCAATAATAGATGCAAGTACAATTAAAAAAGGACTTTATCAACACATAAACCAACTTTCTATATAGTAATAGAAGAAAAACAGTTATGTCCATACTATTTGCAGCTGGTCATGAAAATTCAGTAGCAGATGTACCTAGACAGAAGAAAGGGAGATGAAAGAGGGGTATGATATGCATTACACTATAATTGGTAACATTAACTACATTTGCATATTAAGAAAGATGTTATACACATTCTTCTCTCCATTTTCCATTTCTCACCACTGATCTCTCTTTATCTCATTCTCTCTTCCCCCACCAATCTCTCTTGCTCTCTCTCTAGACACACACACACACACACACACACACACACACACACACACACACACACACACACACACACACACACACAGATATGATAATTATTAATTTGACATACCTGGAGCTTCACCAGTGGACACCCTTTGGTCATCGTCAACCTCAGCAAATAAATGAACCACTACTCTGAAATCCCCTGATGAGCTGTCTGAATCCCTTACAGTAGACAGGAACTTCTCCATCTCATTCCATGTCTGGTTCACTAGCTGACCCTCTGTTTCTGTTGTATAGCAGTGGTTCTGTTTTTGGCTTTGGTGATCATGTCAGTGATCCAGTGACAGATGATGCCATAATCAAGTACATGGCCAGCTGCATCACTGACATCATTGACCACCTGTAGCAAGATGCACTCACAGAAGGACTTGTTAGCTTTGACTGTCTCTAATACATGTGATCTGTGTCAACAGAGTGCCTGCACTATCACCTCATACCCTACATCTGAAAATGGTGGCTTACATGGGCCAATTTTCTTGGAGTCATATCCCTGTTAATGATGACAAATAAGACAAACAAACACATTTGTTTATTTATTAGATTTGTTAACCGGGTAGTGTCCGACTGGGCCAGAAGCCCATTTTCAGCTGATGCCTAGGGGAAAAGCTCCACATGCGGTAAAAAAGCTTATAATAATTATAATTATTATAATACAGTACACAGTATAGAATACCAACAATTGTGTACACAAGTATATAGAGTCTCAAGTATAAGCCATTATAAGCTTATACAAAATACTGATTACAAAGACAGTGTACACAAACTCAATTCAGAGACAGTATGTATATATATATATATATATATATATATATATATATATATATATATATATATATATATATATATATATATATATATATATATATATATATATATATATATATATATATATATATATATATATATCAACAGTGATGTAAAGGCAGGGAGCTAGTTACTATTCCATATGTATGCACAGTATGTCTAGAATCAAAAAATGTCTGTCCTTCAATTAAAATAGAGAGCAAGCTGTCAGTTAGAGGAGAGATGGAGGGAGTATATTTGGAGGTAAAGTAGAGGATAAGATAGGGGAGGTAGAAGAATTAGCCTGGTAAATGACACGGGAAAGCCAGTGTTTGGCTAGGTAATTTTTTAGGAGTTGTTTGAACTCATGGTGGTGAGGATTTTGAGCGATGGGCTGCAGAAGAGTGTTCTACAATTTGGCTATTTTCTTGGAGTAAAGGGAGTCACTGTGGTAGTTGTGGGAGTGGGATACCTTTAGCATTAACTTGTTAGAGGATCTGAGGGACCGGGTAGTGGTACTAGGTCGGACAAGATTAGAGAGAGCGAGGCAGTTGCTGGGTTGGTAGATTATTTTATGCGCCATGGTCATTTGGTTGAGTGATAAAAGATTAGGGAGTTCTAGCCAGTTGAGCTGGGAGAGGGCAGTGCAATGGTGAGTCCTGTATGGCTGATTAGTAGCAAACTTGGTGATTTTGTTGTAGCAGGATTCTAGGTTATTGAGCTCAGACTTAGGTTTGTGAATATTTGAGATCTGTATAGGAGGGTGGAAACCAGGTGTGACCAAGCAGTGGCTAGTCTGGCACTCTGAGTGAAGTATGGTTTAGCCCTATAGAGGGTGCCAAGTTTGGCATGAACTTTCTTGATGGTCAGAGAAATACCCTTGTCAAATTTTAGATTCTCATCTATTGTGACACCTAACTGTTTAACCTGGCTAGTGGGCTATATTTTGGTTCCATTTGAGGACAGGATTGTGAGAGGGGACTGACCAGGTTTGGATAATTTGTTTCTGAAGGCAATAATCTTAGTTTTGTTTGGGTTAAGTATGAGTTGATGTGCTTAGTGGTATTTTTCAATGTCCTGAAAGGAAGTTTGCATTTTTATTTGGAGTTCTTGTGGTGAGGAGGCTGAGCATATAAGTGTGGAGTCAACGGCGTACTAGACAATGTGAGCCAGTTGAGTTGCTGAGCTGAGGTTGTTAGTAAATACAGTAAAGATGAGGTGGCCAAGAACGGAGCCTTGGAGTACACCGAATGAGATGGGGATTAGGGGGGAGAGACTGTTAGCCCATTTTGTTGCTTGCTGATGGTTGAAAAGATAACTATAGAAACAGGTTAAGGGTGTAGTGAGGCGATAAGATGAGAGTTTGTCCAGAAGTAGTTTGTGAGAAACAGTGTCAAAGGCTTTTGATATATTGAAAAAGATAGAAGAGACAGAGTGACCTTCATTTAGGAGATTATTAATGATATTGGTGAAAGATATTAGAGCTGTGCTAGTACTATGTTTAGGTCGAAAGACATGCTGAGAGCTAGATAGCAGGTTGTGACTAAGTAGGTGGTGTATGAGTTGTTTGTGGATGCATTTTTCTAAGAATTTTGTGAGGGGGAGAGGATGGCTATGGGACAGTAGTTGGTTAGCTCCCTGGAAGGTCCACCTTTGTGGAGGGGATTGATGTGTAATACTTTCCAGAGAGGAGGGATGTACCATTCTGTAATGGAATGATTGATCAAGACAGAAATGGGGTAGGCGATAGAAGGTGCTGCAATCTTTAGAAATTCATTAGGAAGTTGGTCAGCTGCAAGACAACAGGGTTTTAGCTTGGTTAGGAGTTTGTTTATGTAGCTGGTTTGAATGGTATTACAAATGCGGGGGTTGGGGTAGTCTGGGGTAGACGTGGGAATGGTAAGAGGCTGGGTGCTTTGGGTACCTAGCAGGGTGGTTATGGAATTAATAAAGTGGGAGTTGAATTGAGTAGCTACAGGGTCAGTGTTGTTAGAAGAGACGGGCAGGGTTTGGGGTATGGCCGAAGCTAAGGAGATAGTTAATGCTTTTCCAGAATTTTTGAGGGTTTTTCAGGTATTTTTGTTGAGTGGCTAGGAAGTAGGTTTGTTTGTCCTTTTTGATTTCTTTCTTAGCTATGTTTTGAAGCTGTTTATATGCTAAGAGGTTGGATGAATCTTTGGGAGTTAAGTAGCGCTCTATCTCTATGTTTAAGTAGCAGTTTGGTGTCATTTGATAGCCAAGGTAGTTGCTTTGCTCTTATGTATACATTTCTAGTGGGAGCAAGACTATTAAGTATGCTAAGAAAGATGTTGTTGGAATATTGGACAGCCAGGTCTAGATGGAGGTGTTTAAGTGATGACCAGTCACATTGTTGAAATAATAGGTTAAAGGTATAGGGGGAGAAATGTTTTGTACTATGTCTGTATTTGTAGGAGATGGTAATTTGTGAGTGTATGTGTCTTCTGTAAAGAAAGGTTGGGGAATGGTCACTAAGGGAGTCTGGCAGGCATCCTGCTAGGTAGTGTAGGCTGGGCCTGTTAGTCAGCATCCAATCTAATGTCCACTGCTTATTGGAATGTTTATCTGTGCGAGTTGGACAGGTTGTGGTTTGAGTGAAGTTGAAGAGGTTTATCTAGTTTGAGGGGGTACTAGATATGCAGGAGTGCCAGTCAAGATTGAAGTCAAAAAATTATAGTTTCCTGTCTGAAATTGGTAGATGGCCAGGACAATATATTTTCAATCATAGGAAGATTATTGCCTGGGGGGAGATAGGTGGTGATGATAATTATGTTTTTGTTAGGACTGATTTTGAGGCAAGTTGTTAGGATTTCCATGTTGGGTAGGTCTGGGTAGCCACATTTAAGTAGTTCAACTTTGAGGGTGCCTTTAAACATAATGGCAGCTCCACCACCTCTTTTGTCTAATCTGTCCTGTCTAATCATGTTATAGCCAGAAGTGATAACATTATCTTTAATGTGTGATTTTAACCAGGTTTCTGTTATTACGGCTATGCCAGGTGAGCAGGTGGCTAGGGTTGTATGGAATTCTGCAGTTTTATTTAAGAGGCTGTGCAGATTGAAATTGGTAAAAAGTAGGTCTGTGGTAGAGGTTTTTGGGAGAGGGGGGTAGGGATGGGAGTGTGAAGCAAATTGGATAGGATGAAATTGAG
Organism: Protopterus annectens; assembly: GCF_019279795.1. Taxonomy (NCBI): domain Eukaryota; kingdom Metazoa; phylum Chordata; order Ceratodontiformes; family Protopteridae; genus Protopterus; species Protopterus annectens. The sequence continues at coordinate 204,884,585 of NC_056727.1, read as the reverse complement.
AGGGCTAGGGGGAGGAGTGTTGGCAGGGAGCTAAGTTATTCTTTGAACCTGGGTTAGGATGGATGTCAGCTTGGAGTTTAATTTGTGGCAGTGAGTGTAGTAAGAGAATCCTTAGTTTGTTAATTAACTTAGTATATCTTGTAGTATGGGAGTTGGGATGGTGTGTTTGAATGTGTTTGAAGTGTGTGAGGAGAGAGGTAGAGACATTATAAAGTTGTGGGCTGATGGTGAAGTGTGGGACTGACAGTGATGGGACGGCAGTGGGAGAGTTGGATAGTGGTGGTGTTTGAGGTGGTATGTATCGAGACAGGTGGAGTTATAGGTAGAGTAGAGAAAGTACAGTAGGAGGGTGTAGGCTGTTATGGAGTAGTAGGGATGAATGATTGGTAGATATGTTGTAGAGCTGAAGTAAAGGGTGGGGAGGGGAGGGCAAGAGTGAGTTTGAAGGTGTATGGATGTGAATCAGCAATGCAGTGGGTGGAGAGTAGAGAGATGGAATAGGTGATAGTCTAGATGGACTTGGATAGGTTGAGGGAATAGTGGGTGTGGTTTGGACTGGTATATATCTAATGAAAGTGGGGGTATGTGGGAATGGGGGTATGGTAGGGGAGCAGGTAAGCCCGAGTGCAGCAAGGGCTTATGGAGCAGGTTGGCCCAGCAAGAGGATGAAAGGGAAGTCAAGAAAAACAATCAGTGAGCTAGAAATGCATAAAGGTAAGTTCTTAAGTCTCTGGTATGGCTGACAGACTTAAATGGAAATTCAACTGAGTAGGCTTGCAATTGTACAAAAAGAAAGAAAAGGAGGGTATGACCATGTATTGGTATAAGGGTTGGTGTTCCTGCACCCAGAAAAAGCAAACATAAGGTGCCGAGTGTAGCACACTATGCAGGTAGCCACAGCCTTAAGTTCAGGGGCAGGGAACATTATACTGGCCAGTAGAACCTTTTCCCAACTGTTATTCATTTATGCCTAGAAGTAGAATACTAACACATAGTGGTATACGGTATTTGCCGATCACTAAGGGATGTAATAGCGTTGGAATATTATGTCTTTTTAAAATACTGCCACCTTGTGGTCAGAAAGGGGCAGATTAGCCAGATAGTTGTAAAATGAGGGGGAAACGTTCCCAGGGTGTTCCATCGTGTGTGGTAGCCACTAAGTATCAAGCAGAAGGTTCTTTACAAATAGGTAGATCAGATGGCAAACACCTACACTATTGCTTGACAGAGATGATCCTTCTGGTCTTGTAGGTTTCACAAAGGTCCCCAGAATGCAGTCTAGTTGAAAGCAGAGTTGTAGATTATGGAGGGGTGGGCAAGAAGCAAGTAGTGTACAGGTGGACAGCTGGCTGCAAATAAAAAGAAAGAGATTATGAGCTGCTTAATGTGTGTAAAATATTAACACAAAAAGTAAAACCGATAGCAGAATAGTGGGAAACAGGGGGGGGGAGAGGATGGGAAGAGGTTGAGAATCACAAAGAAGATGCCAAAAAACCAAGAGTAGAAAGTGAGAGACAGTGGGAGTTATGAGTGTAGATAGATTAGAAATAGGCAGTGTATAGATTAGATGCAGTAGGAATAGTGGTAGTCACTAAGTTGGAGAGGAAATATATCAGGAGGTAGGTGTAGAGAGGAAAATATCTGTCTATGAGTACACAAGACAACATGAACATTGCCTATTGTGTTTGAAGGAACAGTGCCTAGAGTACAGTTAAAATGGCCACCGGTGCCTATGTTTTTGAATTATAAAACCACTGACAGAGTGCATTAGAAGTGCATTAAAAAGCAATGCCTCTTTAAATTATAAAACCACTGACAGAGAGCATTAAAAAGACTTAGGGATATTGTACAACATGACTGTCTGGACTATCCTGGGAGTACGTTTCAGCTATCCTGCATCTCAAGCAAGAGTATGGTGGCACAAACATAGCCAGCTGACTAATACAATTAGGAACACAGTAGCTAGCTATAATGTGTTGGAGTATCAATAACTAGGACAGCTTTGTAAACCATATGCTTAAGCTGTACAACAGGCAACTATGTTACAGCAGTGGGTATTGTAGATATATTTCACAACTGGTAATACTTAGCAACCCATTGTATTGGCGATGCAAGTTGAGTAACAGAACATAGTCATTATGTGGCAACTGAGAGCTGCAGTGCAACCGTTTAGCAACTGGTAAAACGTACAAAAGATAGTATAGACAATGCAAGGTCAGCAATTAACACATTCGATAAGGCAGCCAAAGACTTTAGCAGAGGCATTAACAGTAAAAATCAATCAATGCAGTTCATATAGTTACAAAGTATGAGCAAACTGTTAATGGTAACCTAACTTACTGGCAAGCATGCAATGACGGGAGCCTGGGAAACACAGTGGGCAATTTGAAAATGGTGCCAGACCTAGGGAACCCCTACTTGTAGATTCTTATAGGAAAGGGAGGGGGAAATGACCTTGTGAGGGATAGGGTAGGGTAGGGTGGAGGAGGTGGTCAGGATGGAAAGAGGTGGAAAGGGGCCAGGTACGGGGATGCGAACAAAAGCACCACCCAACCCAGCAAGAGGATGCAAGGGAAGTCAATAAAAATAATCAGTGAGCTAGAAATGCATAAAGGTAAGTTCCTAAGTCTCTGGTATGGCTGACAGACTTAAATGAAAATTCAACTGAGTAGGCTTGCAATTTTACAAAAGAAAGAAAATGAGGGTATGACCATGTATAGGTACAAGGTTGGTGCTCCTGCACCCAGAAAAAGCAAACATAAGGTGCCGAGTGTAGCACGTTATGCAGACAGCCACAGCCTTAAGTTCAGGGGCAGAGAAATTGAGAAACACTGTACTAGCCATTAGAACATTTTCCCAGCTGTTATTCACTTATGCCTAGAAATAGGAACTCTAACATATAGTGGTATGGTATTTGCTGATCACTACAGTGCAAGGGATGTAGTAGGGTTGGAATATTATGTCTTTTTAAAATACTGTCACGTTATCGTCATAAAGGGGGTGGATTAGCCAGATAGTTGTAAAATGACATGTATCAGAAAATTAAGCAAAGTGACTGAAAACAAAATAAATATGAATGCATGCAAGCATCATGATCATAAATTAAATGTATGACTATCTAGGACTACACACAGGTAAAAAACAATTGTAAATGCCCCCCCACCAAAAAAAAAAAATTAAAAGCAATTACAAAACAAGGTAGATTAACTTTGACATTGCAGTGCAGCATAATTGGATGCTGCACTCCTGAGTATGTCATCTTTCAGATGAGATGTTAAACCAAAGCTCCATCTGCTTGAGCATCTACTGAAAAGAGTAGGGTCCTTTATTTACATTATTTACATGACATATTATTTACATATTTACATTTTTTACACAATTCTATACGTTACAGATTTACAACATTTATAAAACTTTACTCAAACATTCGCATAATTTCTTTATATATAATAATTTTCATCTAAATGTGTTCTTCTTTAAACTAGACCCTCAGTCTTTCTTCCATAACCACAGTCTGATTTTCCTTAATATCAATGGTAAGATCCATTTTCCATTGAACATAATGTCATTTAATGTCTCATTCCAAATTACCTATGTTACATAAAATAACTTTTTGTTCATTCTCATCTTATATTCTTTGTTTCTGTTTTTGTAATATCTATATTCAATTTTATTCGTGTTTATCTCACTACTATTTTTAATTGAAAAAATATTCATATAATTTTCTCATAATTTATGTACTCTTTTACATTCAAGAAAAACATGTTTTGTGGTTTTTTCAGCTCAGTACAAACATATTCTCTTTCTTTTCTTTTTGTAAGGCATGTTTATTTTTACTGATAACTTCTTTATTTCTAATCTTGTAATATCTATATTAAATTGTATTTGTGTTTATCTCACTTCTTCTTCTTCTTCTTGCTTTTCCCGGTTAGGGGTCGCCACAGTGGATCACCTTGTCTGCTCATGATTGGCAGTGGAGTTTTACAGTGTCAAGTTGCCAGCCCGGCGCCCAACCTTCCACAGAAGGCACACACACACACCTAGGGTCAATTTAGTGTCCAATCCACCTGCAGCATGTCTTTGGGATGTGGGAGGAAACTGGAGCACCCGGAAAAAACCCACGTGACCACAGGGAGGATATGCAGACTCCGCACAGAAGGCACCCCAGCTGAGAATTGAACTGGAGAACCTCTTGCTGTGAGGCAGCAATGCTAACCACTGCACCACCGTGGCCGCCCATTCCTGTTTATCTCACTACTATTTTTAATTGAAAAAATATTCATATAATTTTCCCATAATTTCTCTACTCTTTTACATTCAAGAAAAACATGTTTTGTGGTTTCTTCAGCTCAGTACAAACATATTCTCTCTCTTTTCTTTTTGTAAGGCATATTTATTTTTTACTGATAACTTCTTTATTTCTAATCTCCATAGAAAATCCTAACATTCTATTTTGTTACTACACCATTTGCTTCTTTCCTTTACAACCATAATCTTTTCTTCTGGTAAATATTTCCTAAGGGTCAACACAATAATATTGTATCATTATATTCTTATATCATAGTTTGTGATCTTCTTCTATTTGATAAACATTTATCTTCCACATTTTTATTTTTTCTTGATAATTTTTTGTTTCTTCATTAATATATTTTTCTCTCTCTCTCTCTCTCTAAGTTCTTCTTATTGGCTCCCCAAAATGTTCATATCTATACTTAAATAGTCTTACCATTAATTTTTCATTTTTTTTTTCATTTATCCATAACAACACTTTATATTAATTTAATGAAGCTGCAAGTTTTATTTATTTATTTAACATTTGTTTACCAGGAAAGTCCAACTGGGACAAAGCCCATTTTCAGTGGAGGCCCAGGGAGAAACGGTCCAGATGCATCTCTTCGGAAATACTACTGGATTTAATAATCCTAATTCCCCTTCATCTTTATCCATATATAATACTCCTCTCTTGACTGGATTTAATCTAGATTCCCATATTAAAGTGAATATGACTTCTAACACTTGTTTTTCATGTCTTCTTGGAATCATATCCACACATGTTAGATATGCTAGTTTTCCCATGAATGCTGAATTTATCAAATTAACTTGTTTTCTATAGGATAATCTGTATGTTCTCCACAGACAACACATTTCTTTCAGTTCTTGTAACACATTTTCCCATTGTGTTCTGTATATTGTTTTATTACCAAAATGTATTCCCAATACTGAAATTTCTTCCATTGTAAACTGTATTACACCTATTTTTATCTTATCCACAAAACCTTATTTTATCCTTATTTAATGTCATACCTATTTCTTTTAAACAATCTACCACAGAGAATATTGTTTCTTTGATCCACAAATTATTTTATCAATTATATCATCTGCATATGTTATTAAAACTGGAACATGTACACTTGTTTGTGTTACATACTTTGCATTCTTCATTTACTATTCACCTTACTTACTACCATATTCATAACCAAAACAAATAATATACCACTCATAGGACAGCCTTAACCAGCCATTAATCAAAATTCTTATTTTATTGTTATGCTCTCGAACAAACTTTTTTAACTTTACCACTAAAATTGTATGCCTCTATTAATTCCCATAATGTCTTATTCTCTTTTAATCAAATGCTTTATTAATATCTCCTGCCATAAGTTTTGCATCATTTCTTCTGTTTATGATATCATCTGCAACTTCTCTTACTATCAGTAATAATTCTTGGCACCCCTTCCCTTTTCAACTGAATATATTTTCTTCTATTATATTTCCATCTTATTTTCCATGTTTTTGTTGAATTATCTTCATAAAAATATAATCTGTATTATTTAATACTATTGCTCTCCAGTTCTTTATATCTTCTTTTTCACATCTTTCCCTAATAAAATTTTTATTATCCCACTACAGAATTCTTTATAAAAAACATTAATTCAACAATTCATTTAAAATGTATAATAAATTCTCTTTCTACCATTCCATTAATGTTTTAGGCATTTCATACCCTATTCCATCTGGACCTGCAACTGAATCTATATTAACTTGTCTAAGAAATTTATCTAATTCATACATAGTGATCTCTTTCTTAATTTCCTTATTTACTTGACTGTAAAAACATTTAACTTTCCACATTTTATTACAATTATTCTTTTTTTAAAACATTTCTTACACGTGATAAACTATGGTTTCCATTATCAGTTTTTGATTTCTTACTATCCATCCTCCCTTATTTTTATCCATATCATTCCACTACTGACTTCTTTCATACCCTTACCCAAATATGGTGGCACTTCTTTCTTCTTTCCTTATAATAAATATCTCTGTTTATATAACAAATTCTTGTTCTTTTCATAATTTATTTTATATAACACCTTCCATTTTTCATAATACTCAGTCTCATTCCTTTCTAGCTTTTCAAAAGCATTTCTATATATTTCTACATATCATTCTTTGTTTATTCTACGTTCCCTTTGCCATTAAAAAACTTCTGTTATATTTATTTTAAATGTAATCCACCATTCCAACAAATTGACATAAAATGTTTTTATTGTAACATATCTCCATAATTGTATATATTTTTTCCTTTTCATTCTATTCTTTATCATTTATTCTTTTTATTCCTTTTCCTATCTTTATATGTTCTTTACTTTCATTTATCTCCATCCATATTGCTAAATGATCTGTAAATCCTGTTACAACTGCTTCCCCTTCTGCTATCATTATTCTTTCAGATATTTTTAAATAATCAATTTTTGATTTCAAAACACCTGTTATATATCTCCAGAACGTTCTATTTCAAATAACCAACTTAACATATTTCAGTACTTCAATCACTTCTTTTTCTTTATGTCTCTTAAATCACAATTAAAATATCCTGTTATTATAATGTTCATATTTACTACTATATAATCCAATAATTGTTCAAATAAATTCTCCCTTTCTTTGCAAAAAAAATGCATAAAATGCAATAATTCTATATATTTTTTCTGGGTCTATATCAGATCATCAAAACGGCTCATTATCAAATGCCATAACGTCAAACTGCAAAACCAGAACCCTAACAATATTGAAACCTCAAAACAGTGAATTTATTCCCAGGGAAAAAATGTGCTGTTCCGAGAAACACACACATGCCACAAGCACACTAAAAAGCAGCAATCCACACACATACATTTAAAAGTTACATCTAACCCTACACTACACTGCACATACACTACTATCTGTCCACTTACCTTAACCCAGACCCTAACCCTAAGGTCAATTACTATCACACACTCACCTCACCCGTGCCCTAACCCTAACTCACTTAACCCGCCCCTAACCCCAAATTCTCACTATCGCACACTCACCTCACCTGCACCCTAACCCTAACTCATTTAACCTGCCCCTAACCCCAAATTCTGTCACAATCACACACTTACCTGACCGGCGTCCTACCCCTAACTCACCCAACCCGTGCCCTAACCCAAACGTCCACACAATTACACACTTACCTTAACCCAACCTGTAATTTTCCACCGCATCATTGAAAACAGCAAAGCCACAACAACGGCCAACTGAGTTCTTTCCCTAGGAAAGAATTTGGTTTTGTGCAGCTTCGCTGTTTTCAGAATTCGTGATATTGGGTTTGATATTAGATCATTCGAAATTCTACCGTTTCGATGATCTAATATAGACTCTTTTTTCTTGCTATCTGACATCAATAATGGTTAATCTTCCCATTTTTAATAATGTTGAATCAAATATCTTTACTGTTATTCTACATAATACTGCTATTCCTGAACAATGCTCATTTCTCAGATTCCGTATTATATTTCCATCCGTATTTTTTCTGTTTGCAATCTTTCTTCCTTTATTAAACATATTATGCTCTTCTAATATGATTATATCTGTGTCACATTTATTACACCATTCTAAAATTCCTAACCTTCTTACTAAACTTTTTTATTATTTACATTTACTGAAGGAATTCTTAAATTATTACTCTTCCTTTTCCTTAATTTAGGAGAAATCATTCATGTACCATTTTTTTATTTTCATTACCTTTCTTTTTTCTTTTAAATTCATTCCTTTAAATGTTCTTTTCCTAGCTTTCCCTCTTCTTCCAATAGAATTTTTTTTTCCTTTCACTATTTTCTAGTTTATATATTCCTTGTCTGTAATTTCTTATGTTTGTTCCAGCTCCTCTCTGTCTTCTTGTTCTTTATTTTTATCTTTTTTCTTTTCTAAATTATCTTCAGGTTGAATTTCCAGTTCTTTGACAGTTTGCTCTATACACTCCCTTTTTCTTATTATCATTAACCTCCTTTATACAGTCCATCTATTAAATGCCCAGTTTGTTGGTATTTATAACATTCTAATTCACATTTTTGCATCATGTCCTGTTTTCCCTCATATATAACATTTTTTATCACAATTGTTATTATTAGGTGGCCTAATGGTTAAGGTGTTTGCCTTACAAACACAAAGTGCAGGGTTCGAGTCTCACAAGGGATATTTGGCTAGGCTTAAAATGGCTCGCAAGGACAGTTAGCCTAGTATGAACTAACCTATGAGAATTTTGTTATTGTATAATGTAAGCACATTTATCATGAAGAACCTTACTGTGTATTAACTTAATCAGTTTAATACATGCCTGTTCTGTGATTGAAAGTCTGTGTGAAATAGTCCGTGCACTCTAAGAACATCTTATGAAGTTGACCACTGTCTCCTTTTCCTTGACCAGTACACTATACTGCATGTGCCAGTTATTTAGCCCCAGGAAATGACAAAAAAATGTTTTAATTTGGCATCTCTTTGTTAAATCATTCCCTCTAGTGCAGCTCTTTTGAGTGTGTAGTTTTAACTCCCAGTGGGTGTGGCTTACTTATACTCTAAACAGATATCAAATCTCTTGAACCATAAATGTTCAGAAAACTGTAAATGGCAAACTATTCAGGATAAATTAATCTTTACATTAGTGGCACACATTCAGTTTGATGCTTTAAACTGGATTTTATAAGTTAAAATAAAGGCAGTGAATATTAATTTTGTAATATTGCATAAACACTAAACAGGTTATGATATCTCAGTGACCTTTCAAGCAAGACACATACTGCCAGCAGGATTTTCTTTATACAGTTGTGAGCTTTCATATGAGGCTATGCAGTTCTGTCTGTTACCTGAATGTTGGGATATTTATAGAAATATGAAAATTATTACAATACAAATAAAAAAGTATACAAATAATATTCAATATATCTTTAACTGCATTAGACAGATGTCAAATATAAATACAATTCTGTTTGCCATCATGCTGCTTTACGATAACATCTTCTGATACCTTGTATGTAGCATGGTTTTGGAATTATTAATACAAATATGAACAAGCAGTGGTGGCATCAGTAGGAGGTAACTGCAGAAACAGCTGGAGGCACACTTGGCTGTAATGAGTTAATTGCTTTGTACTGGTTATAAACTGACTGCTCTTAGTGTGATTTGTCCTGAAGGTGGGAAGCCTGCTGTCCTACCCCCCCCCCCAATTTCCACCCACCCTCATACGCTAATATTATTCTTTCTACATACACATTTCACGTGTGATTCTTATTCCAAAACCCTCCCCAAATGACCTTACTTTTTCTATACATACACTTCTGTTTTTTGTTTCCTACTTTCCTGTCTCCATTTAATTTTTAGCCCCATTCTCAACTATCTTTTTCTCTCCCATTGTGCTTTGCACTATATCCATTCATAATCACTACTCTCCCTAATAGTACCTATAATTCCACATTGTAACTTTTACTTTTCCCAAATAAACCCTCATTTTTTTTATTTTGACTATATGATTATACTTTAGCCTTTCATACCCCTCTATTCCTCACATTTTAGAGAAGATACCAGGGCAACTTAACTCCCTTCTTTTGTATAAAATACTTCTCTCCTTACCGATTCTCTAATAGCTTTCAGAATCAATCATCACTGAATCTCCTACTGTCCTGCAACTTCATGTTTTCTTCTTCATTGCTACTTCCCCACTACCTGACATCTATAAAATACAGATTCCTGTACTTAATTATTCTACTGTTCAGCCTATCTTCTATTCTTCTCCTCTTACTATGCCATCTTTCATCCTACCATGACTCAGTAATATCACTCGACATCTCTCTGACTCTGCCCCAACCACCTATCCATACTTCCTCTTTACATGCTCCACACATTGCACCAAACCTATTTAATACTGACCCTCATCTTTATTCCAAGTCAAGGCTGATTAAATGTACTTCCACTTAAACCAAAACAAAATTAAGTGAAAGAAGTCTCTCCAAAAAAACAAGTAGCATAATTCTCCAATACACTAAAATCCTTCTAGGACAAAATATACACCCTAATGCTGGCCCTACATAACACAATGAACACAAAGATAATTCTCTCACACACACTTTTTTACCCAACAAAAGCCATTCCCCAACCCTGATGATGTAATTTTTGCTGCAATAAATGTTAGAAGCATACGTAATAAAACTGCTGAACTACATGCCTGAATTACCCAATGTAAGCCTGATGTCTTACTGTAACTGAAACCTGGCTATAATATCATCTGTAATGACCATATATAAAGAGGAAAGGTTGTGGTATTGCTTCAATATTTCCCAACACCTACCACATTTCCTCTTACAGCAAACCAATACCAAAATTCAGATAATCAGAGCTTCTTATCACTTTCCTCAAAATAATGAATTATAAACAAATATGTATTACTGTCCTTTACATCCCTCCTATTGACAATATAGTTACACTGGAAGATATCCTGCATTGAATATCCATAACATTTCCACAAGAGAAAATACTACTAGGTGATGTGAATGTCAATTGGTTAGGCATAAACTCTAACTCCCCTACATCTAGCATAAACTTATATGGGTTTCATACAATTAATTAATAGCCCCACACATTATAGCAAGACATCAAATTCCCTATTAGACTGGATCTTAGTATCAGACCCTAGCAAATACTCCACAATTGGTACAATGTCAGACTCTGTCAGTGATCTTCTCCCAATCTGTATGACCAGATATCTTACACAACCAGTTAAACAGCATATTTATAAAATAACCCACAACCTGTCCTAGTTTAATCCAGAAATGTTCATTACTACACTATCGTCTGTTAACTAGAACTTCCTAAAAATTCCTCCCCTTAGATGGTGCTATAAATGAATTCAGTATAAGTTTTCTAGACATCCTAAATAGCCTTGCACTTCCTAGAAAGAAGAGACTGAAAACAAATAATGCAATTTGACTATCCAAAACCAGTTGAATGCTAATGCAGGGTAGAGAAAAAGCATGGGAAGAATGGCAAAAATATAAAACACCTCAAAAACACCTCAATATATTGAAAATTTCAGAATGCTTCGCAATCATACTAAAAAGCAAGTAAATGAAGACAAAAAATGTATAGTATAAATTATTAAGGGTATAACATTCAGAAAAATACTAAACATAGCCCTAAAGATTTTTGGACATCCATTAAAGAAATCTGACATCCTGGACAAAAATTAAACCCAAACCCCTCTCATGATAACTCATCACTTGAAACTGCAATACAGTTCGACTCTTATTTTATAACTGGCATAGCATCTCTAACCAAGGATTCCTTAACATCTAATCCCAGCCCTGCCCAACAGGCACTTATCAATACATCCATTTTCACATTCAACCCTGTGTCCACATCCTATATAGAACTATTCTTAAACAAACTTAAACCATGTTCTTCTTCAGCTGATGACCTTCCAAGGGAGTGCCTAAAAATAGCAGCTAACAGCATTGCATATCCAGTCTCAATCCTTATAAATAGGTCAATATACCATTCCCTCTCCCTAGAACAAGTCACACATTATCCCTTTTCAAAAAGGAGGAGATTAAACAGACATTAATAACTTTAGACCAATAGCAATCTTATCTCCCCTCAACAAAATACTTGAAAAATGTATTCAGAAACAATTGCTAGACTACCTTCTGCAGGAAGAACTCCTATTCCTTGCACAATATTGCTTCCATCCTTCCCATAGTACTTGCACTGCCCTTCTCACCTATATAGATACTGTCAATAAAGCTAGAGATAATGGCAATCCAGTCTCTTCCTTATTTCTAGACTTGTCTAAAGCCTTTGACAGTTTGTCACAGCAAACTTCTACTTCAAATGGCCTCACTAGGTCTCTCTCAGCCCATGCTTATGCAGTTCAAAAGCAACCTATCCAATAGGTATCAGTCAGTAAAATCGTACTCCATGCTCTCGCCTTACCTCCCACTCCCCACTGATGTATCATAAGGCACTATTCTTGGTCCCCTCCTCTTCAACATTTTCACCAACACCCCCTACACATCCACACAACATGCCACCTTAATACAATATGCAGATGATTCTACTCTTATTTGCACATCTGACAACATGATACACCTCCAAAAAATTATTCAGGAAGCTTTAACAGCCACTGAAACATGACTTCTTAACTCACAACTCATGCACAACTCATGTATAACCCAAAAAAGACTAAACTACTATTTTTTTCCCCAAATCTCTCTTTCATGAAAAAACTAAATTTAAAGTCCTCTCTTGATAACACAACCACTTGTCATTGCAAATTATTAATGGTGATACTGGATGATAATCTTATATTCAACCTGCATATACAAAATTGCATAAGAAAAACTTAGCAAAAACTAGGGATGCTTTATAGAGCCAAAAATTTTCTCATGAATGCAACTAAAACTACACTTGCCACTACTTATCTCCTCCGCACACTTCTTTATGGCAATCCCATCCTCACTAACTTCCAGGCTTCACAAAAATTAAAACTTGAACAATGCTGTAACAAAATTGATAAATTTGCAGCAAATACCCCTTTCAGAACCCACCACTGTACACCACTGAAAAGCTTGAATTGGTTAGAACAGCCTCATCAACTAACATATACACAGCTTCTTACCACCTCTAAAATTATCCAGAATCCATCTGTTTGTCTCGCACTAAAAAACATTCTACACAACTATGTTCACAGCCAGTCATTGCAAACCACTGACCAAAAACTCCTGTCTATCTACAAACCTATGAAATCTGCTGGGTATTGTCTGTACTTGTACAAGGTTGCTAAGGCCTGGAACTCCTTACCTGTATCAATCAGATCAGTACCCTCCCTCCTATCTTTTAAAACCACTCTGAAAGACATCCTAGCTAAAATCTGACTATGTCCTTGCTCAAAACCAGGATAAACTATATCCCTAAATGTGAAAAAGCATATTTTCCTTCCTTATAACTTGTTACTCTCCCTTCTTCACTTACTTCCTTACTGCAATCTAATTCTCTTCCCTAACTTTCTCTCTAAGTATACCATAAGCCTGTTTTCCCACACTTTGTATTGCAATTCCTGTTTGTGTTAGACTTACCTTTAATTTTTCTACAAACTGTCTAAAATTTCTCTAAATATTAAATGATTGTCATATAACAGGTACTGATTCTTAACCAATGTTTTTTATATTATGTCTAATTTGTTATAATTATTTAAACTGCAGCATGTTTTTGTTTTATTTTTGAAGATTGTAAAATTATCGTTTTTAAAATGTTTTTTTAATAATATGGAGCTTTTCTCCTCAGGCCTCTACTGAAAATGGGTTTTTACCCTGTCAGACTTTACCAGTAATCAAATGTCAATAAATACTGAGCTCAGTGCAGTGTTGGAGATTAGTAATAGTTGGTATAATGCTTTTATCTCAAACCCATAGCAGTATAACTTGAATTTTTCTGTTGGTTACTGCAGAAACACATGACTGATCATTTCTTGTTATGAAGAAAGATGTTCAACCAAACATAAGTGTCTTAGACCACTAAAAGTTTCCAATTAATTTAATAGAGGCATGTAAACAAGAAGCTTCATCCGACACACCTTCCACCCAGTGACACTAGTGGCTTCCATACCTTTCGCTATTAGTCAAATAAAGAAAAGCATCCTGTATGTGTCATCAGTTAATTTATCATAACCACTTATTCCCTATAGCTCTGCACAGCCACCCACTCTAAAACTATTTCATATTACTGGAAAAAAATTGTCACATAAACTAAAACTAAATTAGAATTACACTAAAAAAATCAAACTAAATGGATTAACTTGTTTGATGGTTACATTTGTAGGCACTAAGTTTGCTAATATAAAGCCATGAAAATAAGAAAATCTTATTTTCAAACTGTGCAGGTATTTTATAATCAAAAAATATCCCTGTTTATCTGTTACATTTCCATACAGTATCCAGATCACTAGGACACTGGGAGATTCTTTATCCTCAATTAAAAATGATGTCATGGTTTACTATCAAATGTGTGATGAACAAAACAAAAAATGTACAATACAGTGAAAAACATCATCAAACACAGAACACTGAACAAGTCAGTATGTCGAATCACATGCCAATTATTCTATTCAGCATTATTCAACATACCATTTACCCTACACCAGTCAGAACAGTAACTGCACTTCTGATTGTGAGCAGTATGAAAGTACTGCACAACACTAAACTTCACTTTTTTTCAGGGGGGGCAAACCCCACTGCACCCGTCCCCACACATCCCGCAAATTATATATTCCAACTCTGAGATCGCACTACAGTGGAGTAAGGGGTAAATTTCCCGATCCGCACTGTACCGCAATCTCTACTAGCAATACTGACCACATATGTGCGAATGCACAGTGCATTCATTGACCGGGACCTTGCACACCTGAAGGTTCGATGATACAGGATTCAGCTAACTGGAATTTGATATCTCGTGGTTGCCGAACCTTCACCCATAATTTTAATAGTAAACCTGATGTCATACTGATATAACAGGTGACCTAACAGCCAATGCCCATGATTATATACTGACATCACAGGTGGCCTAGCAGTCAGTATCTATAATCTTTTTCTGAAAATGACAAGTGACATTTCTAACATTGTCAAGTCCTTAAGATAAATAAAACTATCCCATGTAAATTGTAAGTGCAATTGTTTGCATGATATACACTACATCTTTACATCTCTTCCTTGCAATTTCTTTTTCTAAATGAATATAGACTATATTAAAAGCACATTGGTGGATATAATTGCCCAAGTACAGTGGTTCTCATAAATGAGAAATGCAAGTGTCCAATCCAATGGCATCAATTCTATTGAATGAAGAAAACAATTGTCAGGGTTTTAATGAAATGTAAGAATCCAACACTGTCTGCTACACTCACACATGACAATATGTACATAAGACTATATCATATGAATGCTGAGATATGACCTTGTAATTAACCTAGTGAATAGGATTTCAACTTGTTTTTAATGCTTTCTCTTAGACCATGCCGTATAGTTTCGGTGATAATGTGAGGAATTGCCAGCTATGCCAGGAGAAGTAGGGCAGTGGATGTGTAAACTGATTTGTACAGATACTTGTGTTGAAAATGTATTTGTAAAGCTGCTTGTTTTAAAAATGTACCAACAGTGGGTCCTGCTGGACAGAAAAGAAATACACTTGTATGTCAGACTGTATTGTAACTGTTGAAATGAATATATTGTAACAGAGGATGCTAAGTCTCTAATTGGCTGGGCTACCCTATCCCAAGAATGCACCACGGTTCACTTTGGCTGCGTACTTGGCTGGCTCTAAGTTAGATTTTGGTCCACTTACCTTTTTTGCCTGAGGTTTTTCTTTGGTTTTGTTCTTTGCTTTTTTTATTTAGTGTGTGTTCATAACAAAACATTTTTTTGTTTTTGTTCTTTGTGTGTGTATGTAACCGTTTTTCTCGATTTAAATTTCTCTGTTGCAGGGCAAGTTGTGTTGTTAGTAATTATGCCCTTGTTATTTTTTTGGTGTTTGCTAAATTTCTTTAGAGGGTGCGTTTTTCTGTGGTTATGCTAAATTGTCCCTGCCTAGCTTTTTTGTGCTGTTTCTATGTCCTTAGAGGTCTCGTTGGCTTGTGTGTGTAGGTCCTCTACTTAGGTCTTTGTGAAGTCAGTGGGTGTAAAGAGAAGTCTGTAAGTGTTAAAATAAAAGTGTTGTTGCGAAATAGTATGTTGTCCAGGTATATTTTAGATAGATGAAATGTTTGTATATAACCATGGTGTGATTCATGCTAAACAGTCAGTGTTATAAGATCATGCTTAAAAGTTTCCCTTAAAGTAAAAAAAAATTAATTGTAAAATCCTCCTTAGGCCTTAGCCTTTCCTCTTCCCTCCTTCCTCCTTCCTCCAAAGAGAAAAAAATCCTTCCCGCTCACCACTTCTCGGGAGCACCCTCGGCGACCTCTTCTTCGCTTCTCCGATCACAGTGAGCCTCTTGGCCCTCGTCGCCAATCTCCCCTCCCGCTCTCCTCCCTCGGTGCCTCAAAGGTTGAACCTGTCGGCTCGGCTCACCTCTTGTCGCAGCCTTTTTGCCTCTCAGGCTCTCTGAGCCCAGCAACCTCCTTTCCTCAGCTGCCGGGGGTCCGGTCTCCTTCGGCAGCCTCCTCTCTCTCCCCCCCGGCCTCGATTCCGTGCCCGATAGTGAGAGCCGCACCCTCTCCTCTTCCGTGCCTGGTCTTGGTCGGAGAGAGTTCGGCATCCGGGCCCCTGGTCCTCGAGGAAATCAAATCGTCTCGGTTGGATCTTCTACCTCTAGATCTTCCAGACAGTCCAGACAGTCTTCCAGGTCCAATTCCAGGTTGCTCATCCAGCTCAGCTCCCCCCGGTTTTGCAAAACTCATTCCCCACTGATTCCTCCTCCAACCTCCTCGGAATCGCCAGAGCACCTCCTCCTCTCCTCACAGGCCAGTGGGTCCAGCAGTTGGTGATACTCCTCGAGTCTCCAGTCGTGTCAAGTCTCCTCGAGGACCGGTCATCAGTTCCTCGCCAAGACCCGCGTCAGTCCTCGGGACGGGGACTTCCTCGGTGGCTTCTACTTGGGGCTTAGTTGCAGGTAGCTCTGCCTCCTAGTGGATTCCTTGGGCATCCTCCTTTCAGCCTGGTCTCGCCCTTGGCTGTCCCCTCAGGAGTCTCTTACTGCTGGTGAGAGGCCATGAGGAGGCGCCTCTGCCATCCCTACTCGGCTGGCCTGTTCTCCTATCACCGCCGGCTCATCACCTTGGGAACCTCCATGTCTGTGTGCTTCCAGGTGGAGTTCCCATGGCAGGCAGGAGGTCCCCCTGGGGGTGTCCTTCTGAGGATACCCCTCTCCCGTTGAGGTCCCCCAAGGTCCTTCTTGTGCAAGAGGGAAGAATCGCTTGGAATGAGACCACAAGATATGACTCCAGGGCCCCCAAAAGGGATGATGGAGGGGTCCCCAAATCCTTCGATATCCTTGCCAAAATTCTCAGATGATGGACTTTTCATTCTAAAGAGATCCTTGAGAAGAGGAAACAGAATTCCTGGCAATTGGCAATTCCTAGCCTTCAGGGCTTTGGGGCTTCCCTCTGCCCCTCCCCTCTGCCTCCTTCACTCGCCCCGCTGGTGATGGGCTTTCTGGGAGGGTGGGAACACCCGCCTCACTGTGATTCTGTGCACACCAGGCTCAACAAGTTCTAACAGCCCTCCTCAGAAAGAATTTTTGACCAATTGAGTTGCAGTAGATGCGATAGATGCGGAGGTGGTGGCACAGCTGGCAGAGGCTGGCATGTGGCGCCAGCTGTGCTTCAATGTAAGGACATGAGGTTGGGAGCATGGATAGATTTTCTTCAGCGCGCTTTCTTCAGCGGACTCACCTTCTCACGCGGTTTTACTGGAGCTCCTCAAGGCTCCTCCCTCAACCTCTCAAAGAGTCTCCTGAGGAGTCTCTCTGAGTAGCCTTCCTGGCGTTAGCTGCCCAGGTTGGTGCCCAGACTGTCCTGCCCGGACTTCCTATCTTCGGGCCCATCTCATCTCATCCATGCGTCATGGGTGAGTAGGTGAGTAGAGAGCGGAACAGGCTTACTTCGAAGGCACGCCTGGCTGGAGCCTCTTTACCTGTCTTCAGGGAGGCTTTTAAGTCTTCCTTCACGATTCCTTGGGTTTGGACTGTCCTGTTTGGACCCACAGAGAACACTGAGCAGTAGGGCAAGCAGGGGGGCAAGAGACCTTGACTGCCATGGCCCATTTTTTCCGCCTCCTTACCCTCACCCAAGGGCCCAGAGAGAGGAGGGAAAGTGTGGAGGGAAAAATTTTTCCTTTTCCCCCTACTCTCCCCCTAGAGATAGAGGCAGAGGGAGGGGATTTCAGGATTCCTCCCCCAGAGGCCCAGAGAGGCCCCTTCAACTCTGGAGACCGCCTTTTCTTTGTGGTCCATCATCCTCCCCTCTCCCTGAGCCGTCACAACTGCATCTCTGAGGAGCCAGTGGGGAAGTCCAACACCGCGGAACACCCAAAGAAAGGGATCACTATCACCTCGATCCAGTGGTAACCAAAACATCTATTTCTTTCATTTCATCCCTTTCATAAACCCTTCCTATCAAGGAAAATCCACCGCCACCCAGTCAGCGGGGCAAGGGATCAAGCAGTCCAAAAGGTCTCAAAGAAAAAGAAAAGTCATCCAGCTGTGTCCCCCAGATGGGATCGGGGATCAGGAATTTACAATTTTTTTGTGCCAAAGACAGGGGGACTAAGGCCCATTTTTGACCTCAAATCATTGAATATCTTGAATAAAAAAATCAAGTTCGAATGGTCACCCTTCAGTCCATTCTCCGTTATTTGGAGAAGGATGTCTGAAGTGCTCCATAGATCTCAAGGATGCTTACTATCACATCCCCAGTTAGAATATGTAGGCGAGATGGATCACATACATCTGAAGTTATGGTAAGTACATAACTAAAAGATACTGGAAGAGAAGAGGTTAATCTCAGTCTGGCTAACTTTGAAAAATAGTCTGAAATTAAATTACCTGGTAGATTGTAACTTACGGTTCTTATTGCAGCCAGAGATGAAATGTCTATGAAAGCCTGGACTAGGAATCATAATGTATTGTCCTTAGGGGTGAACTGATAGCTACCCTGGAAGGGTGGAGGTTTTGAAACACTTTTGTTTACTTATTTATTTATTTATTTGCATTTGTTTACCAGGATAGTCCACTGGGCCAAAGAGCCGATTTTCAGTAGAGGCCCAGGGAGCAAAGCTCCACAGGTAACAAGAAACAAAAAAACATACAGTAAAAACATAAAACAAGAGCATGACTTAAGGCAAATACATATTGGCATGAGTACGTTTACAGGAGTGTATGCAGCAATACTATGACATGGAGTAACTACAATTGGAGTAGATTCCAGATGCTATAACACATCTCAGCAAAGCTCTCTTTGTGTGTATAGTAACACCTATGTGCTACATTCTGGTTCAGTTTCCAGTAAAGGGGGGTAGTGCAGGAACCAGAGTCAGATGACCAGGTGTATGTGATGATGTTATTCTGTAATCCGGCACTGAAATTATATTTTAATACTAGATGAAACATAAGTCTCAGGGCAGTCTGTTTTTGAAATATGACAAAGAAAGATCACACACCCACTTCATCTTGCCTTGCTTTAGTAAGTAACCAAGGATTAGTAATTTTTTAGATCAGTCAGGAAAATATTAGTGAGATTAGTTAAGTACTAATTTTCTGTATTTGTATGAATCTATCCATCTGTGTTATTTTTAATATTTCCTGTGATTGAAACTCTGTTTTTATTGTAAATAGATATTTAGTATTTTCATGATCTTTATTATTTATTATTAAATATATTTAAACTTTTCATTGTGGCTGGTCTTTTAGAGAATATTTTAACCTTTGAGAGTACTTATATTTATTTAGTGACATTTTGGCCACTCCTGAAAGCCTTGCTGAATGGTCAAACACTACCATTTGTATTAGTAGTAATTTTACTCAGTATAATTGGGTATCCTTGTAAGAGCCTTAGAGTCGCTGGCTGGTGGCAGTATAACTACCTCATAGTCTTGGGAAAGGTAGCAGAGCTAGTAAATCTGTGCCAGCCTTTCCTAGGTATGTGTATATGTGTGTGTGTGTGTGTGTGTGTGTGTGTGTGTGTGTGTGTGTGTGTGTGTGTGTGTGTGTGTGTGTGTGTGTGTGTGTGTGTGTGTGTGTGTGTGTGTGTGTGTAAATCAAATCTCAGTGGCTGCGTTTATGTCAGCTACATGCAGCAGGGGCACAGAGCACTGGTTCCACAGAGAGGGTGGTGGAAGACTTGGTTTGGATCACTCGGCTGAGGGCTCAACTCTACAGCTGTATCAGTGGGGAGTCTTATTGGGGGCCTGGAGAGAGAGAGAGAGAGAGAGAGAGAGAGATGGAAACCCAGTCCCCCAGAGTGAGTGAGTGTGTTCCCTGTGTGCTCTTAAGGGAAATTGTGCTTGGTGCAGAGAGTTGCATCTGGAAATATTGTGTGTATCTATTTTTGTTCCAAGTGAACGTCCCTCTCCAGTGTCAGTGGTGAGGATTCTTGATTACTGGCCCAGAGCAGGGACAGCTCTGCTTCTATTACAGTTCCCTGCAAATATGGCAGCAGTTAATATTCTTATTCAAATAAAGACATCACAAAGACATGCATCTGGAGCATTTCCCCCTGGGCCTCCGCTGAAAATTGGCTTTGTTCTAAGTCGGACTTTCCTGGTAAGCAAATGTTAAATAAATAAAAATAAAATAAATGATTCACTTGTAGTGTCTATTTTCATCTGAAACACTCATTTTCAGAACCATGCTATACTTTATATGCTGATATTTTCTCTATATACAATAACATGATTATAATGTTACATTGGTATTCTTGTTGAAAATATTGATATTTTGGTTGAAACTATTCACTGCATTATTGAAACTATTACATTTAAATGGTGCAGTGGTTAACATTGCTGTTTTACAGCAGCACTCGGTTCTCTTGCATGATTTTTCATTGTGGTGCTTTATTTGTAGCATGTACATGTCTATCTCTTATTCATATCAATTTTTAGCAAGATCACAGGGTCTGTGGTTTCCTTCTCATTCCAAAGACGTGTTAGCAGGTGTACTAGCAATGCTTATTTGGCCCTAGGATCCAGATATGTGTGTGTATGTTTTTTGTGTATGTTTGTGTTTCCCTGCTATGCAATGACATCCCATCAGAAATTGGTTCCTATATTGTGATCTTTGCTTGTGTAGATGAGGGCTGTCCTTCTAACCCCAAATTTAATTAAATTGCATAAAGAAAACAGATGGATGGACTAATATAATGTGACTATTACTTTAGACCACCTCATGAATATTTTAGTAATAATATTTAGATTCAGCTACTTAATTTGTATCTCAAATGGATATTTTATTCCTTCTTTTCTGAATCTCCTTTTGTACTAAAGATGAATGTTTTTGTTGCTTTACTTTATTGGGCATCATCATAACAAAGTGCAAACTACACCAGTCATCTTCAGCAAGGACATTGAAAACAAAATTAGGTAGCTAATCCCATCACATTATTTAGTCTATCATTTTCTTTTTAATTTTCACTCAAAAGCACAAAATAGCCATTTCTTCTGGACACTTCATACGCCTGTCATTACCACTTTACAGAAGCAGAAAATGTAATTGTTACTGAAGAGTAAGAGTTTTTTCCCCCACTTTACAAAATCTCTTTAACACAGGGCTGGTACCTCTGATGATTTTCCTGTGAAATTATTATAATTAAACTGGGAAATAAAACTGACAAAGTGCCACAGCTGTAAACCAGACGTGAACCTAATGAACGCAGAATTATTTATGACAATTTTCACTGTATCTTTCTCCAAGTAACAATACAGCCACTGTTCACAGCACAAAGTGGCAAGGCAGTAGTGATTTTTTTAGATTCAGAACATTTTTTTTCACATGGCATAAGGGGGCTGTGCATTTCCTAAACAAACTCACTTTAGTAGTCTGACATAAATCTTTTTAATATTACACTTCATGAACAGTAATCATAAAATAAAAGCCCATTACTAATAACTGAAGTGAACAGACTACATCTACTTTTGCATTTCATCTGCTTTTACTGAAATAATGTTGCCTCTCTAGGTGTACCTTCAGTGTACCTTATGCAGAAGACTTGTCTTTTGATAAAACATTTGGCAAATAGCACATTTTGAATTCTAACATGGGACTCTCTCCAAACAGATATTGTCTAACACAGTATTTAAAAATAATGTGGAATACCCTTTTTCATTTCTTAATTGCATTTTTTCTTATTTTATAGACCACCCATTCACATGTAACTATTACTGCTATGCTCCAATTTCATTGTAAGTCAGCATTAAAACCAAGATTTAATCTGTCCAAATGGGTGGCTGTTCAGGTGAAGCAAAAATATCCCAAGATACATATATCAAAAAGGGTAAGGGTACATTATTACAATTAAAACAGCAATTATACACAAATATTTACACAAAGATAGTAAGAATAATATACATAGAAAAAGACAGTCATACACTTTACAAAGTAACATTATCATTTCCCTTTTACCCTCTATCACAAACATTTCAATTTCCCATAAGTGAACAATCTTATTATTTGTTGTTTATTAATTCCTCACAATGAGTTATCCAAAATGTCCATATTACACTATCATAGATTCATACTAGGCTAACTGCCCTTGTGAGCTATTTTAAGCCTAGCCAATTAACCCTTGTGAGACTCAAAACCTGCACCTTGTGATTGTAAGGCAAACACCTTAACCATTAGGCCACCATCACTTTATCACATTTATCCTTCTCTAGTCTAGTTTCACATGTATAATAACCATGCATAAGCATGTTCATATTTATAAGTAAAACACAATGAATTCTATATTAATTTACTATGGAATCCTAAAACTACTTTGTTCTTTCACAATAAAGTAACATGTTTTATAAAGTCCTCAACAAAACATATTTTAGATTATCTTTTCCTTTGTACCATAACATTTCATCTGTTCTTTAACAGGCAATTTACTTATCATTAGTCTCCATAAAATTGTGTAATTCAAGTACTTTGTGACATCTTTTCAACCTTTTTTGTAACATTTTCAATAGAATATCTGATTTTACCATTGTTTATCATAAAATTAATCCATAATGTGAAGATAATATAGCTTTCTTCTCAACAAAACTGCTCCTGCATTTACTTTCCAATGTAATAATTTTGCAGCATATTCTTGAAAATGAATATACATTATCTTTTATCTCCAACTTGATACTAAACATTACTAATAATCCTTATACTTTTACAGGAGCATTTACCAATGATTTCATTTGCTTTATTATTGACATTTTCTAAAATTTTATATGAATGTAATGAAGAGAGATAAACAACAGGATTTTGCAAACCTAATTCCCCCTCTTCCTTTGAAGAACAGACTACATTTCTTTTTACTGGGTTTAATTCTGAGTTCCAAATAAATTAAAAAGTGTCACTAAGAATATTTTCTTTAATCCTGGGAAAAGGAAACTCGCTGTCCAAATATATACATTTCCAAGTATCTTCATATGTAAGATATATATACTTTTCACCCAAAGGACATTGTTGACTATCTTTTTAAATCAGTCCTTATTTTATTCAGCAAGTATCTCACTGAAATAAAATGTTTGTCTCATTTACAAATTTACAAAATTGAATTCCTAACATTTTTATAATATTTGACCCAAAAGTTATATATTGAAATTTATGAAGGGAACCAAATCCTAGACATTTTTTACATTAAAGCATAAACCTAGATAATTTATATTCAGTTTTCTTACAGGCTGTTGCCAACCAGTCAGCTGATTTGACTATAATATTCAAATCATCAGAATAAGATAAGCATATAATCAGCACTAGTCTTGGGGTAAGTTCCCAAGCAGCAACTTGATATTTATTACTATATTTACTGATAATAGCAATAGTAATGGCTATCCTTTTTTCACACCTCAACAAACATTTTTATTTTGTCTTAACCATCCGTTTACCAAAGATCTTATCCATGATTTAACACAAATAGCTCATTAACACCTATGTGGACATTTTCTGAAAAATAAACTGTAAAAACATAAAATAAATGTAAATATTTTGTGACCAATAAAAGCTATTAAAACTGACAGATAGCAATGTTATCAGTAAAACAATATTCTTTATAGTGATAATGGCCAGTGCATTTATAGTTTTTTCATAAATATGGTAGTATATTATAATGAACATAATCTTCTCCTACTCTCATCTCCTTTACCACATTCTCTCTTATAAATGTACCCACTAACTATATAAAATCCTTGCTCTCTAAGCTTAAACCTGCTCTGCTTTTGCTGACAACCTGCCTCCCTATTTCCTACAAATTGCTGCTGAATCCCTTGCCCTCCCTGTATCAATCCTAATAAATCACTCCATCTCAGAATCTAAGGTCCCATCTATCTGGAAAGAATTGTACACCATGCCCATTCACAAAGGAGGTAACTCCATTGACATTACAAACTTCAGACCCATTGTGATACTCTTACCACTCTCAAAAATACTGGAAAAATGCATACACAAGCAAATCATGAAATACCTTCTACAGGAAAACTTGCTCACTCCTACACAACATGGCTTTTGCCCTAAACATAGTACTACAACTGCCCTTATATCCTTCATTAATACAATTTCTCTACCCAGAGACAATAATAAGTTGGTCTCCTGCCCATAGGTTCATAGGTAGGTGCTAGGCTATTGGCCCTAGGGCCTATATAAGCCTAGCCAAACGGTACCCTGGCTTTTGCCACCAAAGAAAATGATTTTCCTGTGCCCCTGTCAAGCACAGCCACAGAATTCATCCCTGGGGTGAATTTCCTATCTCCCATCCAATCATCAAGATTTTTCTTGAAGAGTGCTAATGAGGAGCTTTGTTTAATATAGATAGGTAGTTTGTTCCAGACTATTCCTCAACTTTTCAAAAGCCTTTGATATGGTCTCTCACCCTCTTCTGTTGAACAAATTAGCTAACCTAAACTTCTCTGCCTCTACTACTACCTGGTTTTCTAGCTATCTCACTGACCATCTACAGTCAGTGAGATGGCTCTCAGCTCTCTTGCCTCCTCTTCCTGTCAAAATGGGAGTCCCCCAAGGATCTATCCTTGACCCATTACTATTCAATATATTCACTAATCTACTCTACACCTCCTGTCCACAGACATCCCTTGTACAATATGCAGATGACTCCATTGTCATCACCATCACAGATCTTCCCTCTGACCTTATCTCTGCAACTCAAGCATCTTTTAACTCAGTAGAATCCTGGCTGTGTGACAACCAGCTAATTCTTAACCCTAAAAAGACAAAACTCTTACTATTTCTCCCAAAGAACTTCACTTACTTTAAATCTACATTTTCTGTACTGTCCCTCAATAACACCCTCATTAATATTGAATCTAGAACAAAACTGCTAGGAGTAACAATAGATGACCAACTCAAGTTTGATCTACACTGCATCAAAAAATACACACCAAAAACTTGGCCTTCTTTATCGAAACAAAAAGTTTCTAACAAAGCAAAAATAACCCTCCGTTATGTGTACCTCCTACCTATCCTTCTATATATCTGCCAAATTCTTACCAATCTTAACTCCACACTACTAACTAAACTAGAGTCTACCTACAACGAGGTTGCCAGATTTGTTGATCACCAAACTTATAAATTGCATCATTGTCTTTCACTAAAATACCTAAACTGGCTGAAATCACCTCACCAGCTTCTACTCTTTCAACTACAAATAATTCACTCTGTACTATACCTGAAATCCTTCTGTCCTAGCCTATCTCCTCTCATCTCTCAATATTCCCCCACTAGGTCCCTGTGTAGCTCTGAGCTTAACCTACTACAAATATACAAACCTAAGACTAAAATCAGCTGCAACCTCTACAGCTACAATCCTACCATATCATGGAACAAATTACCACTAGAAATTAGGTCCCTCAAACATCCAAATCAATTCAAAACTGCCACTAGAGAGTACCTCCAAACTCACTTCCTGCCTCTGCACTCATCCTCCCTGATCTAGCTCATTAATTCATATGTAATCACCAAAACTTCAAACCTTTTTAGCTCATAAACTTCTTCAAAGTATCACTCTTCGTCTCCATCTCTTATCCCCATTTCTAATGTCACATATCTCATGAAATAACTACATACACTATGAGCTCTCTTCACTGTTTATCGAAAATGTTTATATTGAATAATTTCTCTTATGTATGATTATTATGTTTTTTTTCCACTATTATTTTTCCGATAAAATGTATTTCATTGTATGTATACATTGCAACCCGCTGACACTGTTAACACTAAAATTGTAGAACTGTGGAGCTTTTCTCCCCAGGCCTCTGCTGAAAAAGGGCTACTTAGCTCAGTCGGACTAAC
Source organism: Protopterus annectens (assembly GCF_019279795.1). NCBI lineage: Eukaryota > Metazoa > Chordata > Ceratodontiformes > Protopteridae > Protopterus > Protopterus annectens. The sequence goes on along the minus strand of NC_056727.1, from coordinate 204,858,260 downwards.
CCAGTCAACAAATTTAAAATAAATAAATAAATAAGTATTTTCTAAACATTCACAAATTTTGATATCTTGAAACTGTACAACCTAGACATATATTATTAGAACATTTTTGTTAACCAGACACAAGCTTTCACAAGACAATGAGAACTTTCTCTATAAGTGAATGTTTATTGAGATCTACCCATCCGTCCATCTAAGACCCCTTTTTCCCCATTTTTGCAAATGGGTTAAGAGTGTCACAAACAAGTGACAGAAATCTAGAGCCAAATTAGATATTTACAGAAATATGAAAGATATGTTTAATTCTATAATTAGCAATACAAATAATACTGGATATCTCTAAAGAAGTGTCCTTACACTGCAAATATTAAAGATAGTTTTCTTCAAAACATCTAAGGTTTCATCTAATGTCATTCAACAGTTTTAGTCACTTGTTTTTTGAAGTATAAAGTACATATAGAAATATTGTTTATCTTCATACTTGCCAACAAACAATTAATAATATGGAGTGGGATATAAACCAGCATGTCAGTGAATTGTCATATCTCCCACATTGGTATTTCACACTTTACACCTTAATATACTGCAAGATTCATTTTTCTCCAGTAGGACATCCTAAACTAACAATCTTAGTGTAATTTTGTTAATAACACCTTGTCCTTTCCAATACTTTCTATTATTTGCTAGTAAGTCACTTAGCTCAAGATGGCAGACCCCAAAAATTTCTGGATGTCATAAGGAGGTATAGGTGAGAACTGGAAGTATATAAAAAGGTGTTTTAGGCTTGAGTGTGATAGCTCTTATAATATGTTTGAGTCTATGATTAATCTCATAACTTTGTATTATATCCCGTATACTGTCACATGAAACCATTATCGAATGACTTTTAATATCACATGCAACAAGTGTACCTTCATTTATCTTATGTTGTATAGTATCAATATTCTCTTATAATAACATCAGCATGTTCTGTATTGCTTGGTATCAAATATACCAGACTGAAATTCTATTCAGGGCAGCACTTAATCTCACTTATAAAATGTTATATAATATTTTATAGTCTGTATTCGTTAAAGGCAAAGATCGCCAGTTCAGAACATCATCTTTTTCTCCTTTTTTATAAATAAATGTAATCACCCCTTAACATACTTTTATTGTTTGTATCCCTTCCATAAACAACCCATTTAACACATTTTTAAACTGTGGTCACACTGTACTGGAATATGTACATAATATATATGCAGTATACCATATGGCCTTGCATGGAATTATCACTAGAGATCTCAGAAAGTACCATATTAAGCTCTTCCATTGTAATGTCTTTTTTCTACTATATCATTATCTTCCTTTGCTCTGTAAATACTCTCTATTCCTTTTTATTATTATCACATTTATTGACCACTGAAGTAACATCCCCTTCAATCATCCTGATTTCAGCCTGTGAGTGCATGATATTTCCTATATTTTCTTTGAAGAACACATTAGGTTACATAATTGTTTCATATTTTCCCAAAAAATAGGGAAAAGTCTGATTAAGTGCCCTGTAGAATATTTTACTTGCACAGTAGCATGTCAAATATTTCCTTAACTTATATTTCCAATTGTCTCTCAGCATTCAACTTATTTTTTATTGAGTCATGTCTTAAGGCACTTTCATAATATTTCCATAGTTATATATATTTATTTCCTGTAATGCATCATGTTCAAGTTGAATAAATATCTTTTCACCTCTCTTTAAATAAAATTCACCACTGTCCAATTGAAATAAATCATTATTAAAGAAACATGCTGAGTCCCCAATAATTCATATCCTTTTTCTATAATACAGACAGTTAATTTCTTAATGCCTTTACCTTTTGTAAGAAAATTTGAATCCTTACTGACTTCAATAATAATGGCATCATGGTCAGAAATATCTACATTTGATTTTTTTTAGATTGGATAACATTAAGGACTTAGAAAAGGCAAAGTAATATAGTTCATTTTTATAGAACCTCTTTTATATGTAAGCCATTTATAAGGTACTAATGTAAGAGTCCCGTATTATAATTCTTCCTTAAATGTGTGTGTATGTGTATATCTCCATCCACAGCCCCTTTTTCCCATTTTTGCACATGAGGTCAGGGGTATCACTTCAACAGTGGCAGTCATCTAGAGCCAAGGTATACACTGCTGGGTGGCTAGCTCTGCCGCAGTAGTTCATCCATACCACACGCTCACATGCACATTCACACCTATGGTCAATCCGGTCCACCTACTGCATGTCTTTGGAATGTGGGAGGAAATCAGTACACCCAGTGGAAACCCACATGAACACAGAGAACATGCAGACTCCACACAGACGGCACCCCAGCCAAGACTCAAACCAGGAAACCTCTTGCTTTGAGGCGACAGCACTATCCATTGTACCACAGTGCCACCCTAACAATGTATATATAATATATATATATATATATATATATATATATATATATGTGTGTGTGTGTATATATATATATATATATATATATATATATATATATATATATGTGTGTGTGTGTGTGTGTGTATATATATATATATATATATATATATATATATATATATATATATATATATATATATAGGTCTACTTCAGTAGACCGAAAGTTCACTTACCCGACTTTCAGAGAGCCAAGATGAAAAGGCCAACAACCACAAAACACCGACATCCTGGAACACTGACTTCCCACTCCAGGTAAGTAACTGCTTGGCCACCCTGTTGAACTTTGCCCCATACCCCACGGTTGTGTGATCTTGGAGTTGGTATATTTAGTTAGGGGGGAGTGGAGGGCACAGCTCCCCACATAGGGGAGTGTGGGGGAAAAGCCCACCACATGGGTGCATTCACTTTCCTTCTGTTTTCTTTTATTCAGGATGGCCAAGCGGTAACTTATCTGGAGTGGGAAGTCAGTGTTCTAGAATGTCAGCATTTTGTGGTTGTCAGCCTTTTCATCTCGGCTATCTGAAAGTTGGTATGTGAACTTTCGGTCTACTGAAGTAGGTATATATATATATATATATATATATATATATATATATATATATATATATACACACACACACATATATTTTTACATCCTGACACAGGCAGGGAATATGTATTTCAGCTACATGTCCTTCAGAACATATTATTTATTTAGCCCAATGTTCAGTATGGTTTTGTTTCTATGTGGGAAAAACAGACAGAGCTCTTAGAGATCGTATCAAGGAACATATGCACCAGATTCAGAAAAAAAGTGACGTTAGTGCATTATCTAAACATATTAGAGTGAATGACAAAACACAATTTTACTTTTTTAGTTATAGGTAAAATATATGACAACTTCAGAATGGGGGACATTAAAAACAGGACAGAACAGCTTGAGGCAAAATGGATTATAAGACTGAAAGCAGATTCTGGGCATGGGTTAAACGACAGGATACCCATAAAACCAAAACTTAAAGCAAGACCATTGAATAAATGAAATGTTAAGTCATTTTATGACATGCTTACTTACATTAAGTATTAGAGATTTTTAACAGTATATGTTTATATTTGAGCACATTTTTATGTCTATATATTTATATGTGCATTTTTTATATATGTATTCTTTATACATGTGGTTTTTTATGTGTTTGTTATGCATTATACTTTTTAGAATTATGTTTACACAGTGAAGGACTGAATGTTTTTACCTAATGAAGGCTGTTTCTTTAAGATGATTGTGACTTAATTAGTTGGTTCAATGTATATAAGTTGCCCAGTAGGCAGTATGCACCTGTATCTGAAGAAGCAGAAGTTATCTGTGAAAGCGCTTATACGTCTGTGGTTGAATAAAGAAGAGATTTTTACACTGGAAGTACCTGCCATTTTTTGGATTACAAGTATTTTACACAAACACACACATGCACACACACACACACACACACACACACACACACACACACACACACACACACACACACACACACACACGCACACACACTATATATATATATATATATATATATATATATATATATATATATATATATATATATATATATATGGGATCCGTCAATATGTTTGAAGTTTCACTACTTCGAACCCCACTTCACTGAGTCCACTTGTTTGAAGTAGTGAAACTTCGAACATTGACTACGGCAGTCACACTACAGTGTGGAATGGGAATATTCCCTTTTCCGTGCTGTAGTGCGATCTCGGAGTTGGTATGTTTAAGTAGGGGGGTGTGGGGGGTGCAGGGGGGCTTACCCCTCTGCATAAACATGTTTTAGTGTTTTTTTTTTTTTGTGTAGCCAGGGGAACTAGACTTCAGTGAAAGTGCACTTCCGCTTAAGTGGACTTTCGCTGAAGTTTTGGGGTCTACTGCTCTATTTCGAAGTGTATTTTCATTGTAAAGCAGTAGACCCATATATATATATATATATATATATATATATATATATATATATATATATATATATATATATATATATATATATCCTTTGGTATTTTTCCTTTACTCTGTATTTGCACTGTAATAAACATTTTAAAGTTTCAAATAAGGCTTCCCTTTCTTAATTCCCATTTAGGCATATATGAAGATTCCTCTCATAATTTCTACCATCCCTTTGAAATCACACACAAAATAACTACTTGTAAAACCTGGTATAACATCTAAAAGACATAATTCAGCTTTTTATAGAATAGCTTTACCACTAACAATACTTTTACCAAAGCCCCAAATTGTGTTTTGACCCCAACATACCTCTACCTGTTAACATTTTTCTGGTGATAATTGTCTAATGTCTAATAATCAGATTATATCACCCTTTAATGTAAAATAAAAAGCTAATATAGATAATCTTTCTTTCAGCTTTTCCCGGCTAGGGGTGGCCACATCGGAACTCCCATCCGCTAATGATTGGCAGTGGATTTTTCTGTGCCGAGTTGCCAGCTGGACGCCCAACCTTCAAAAAAGGCACGCCCATTCACGCATGCACCTACCTGCATGTCTTTAATGTCACTCAACCATGGGGACGACATGCAGACTCCACACAGAAGGCACTCCAGCCGAGAATCGAACAGGAGAACCTCTTGCTGTAAGGCGACAATGCTAACCGCTGCACCACAGCGGCCTCCTAGACAATCAATGGCACGTATTACTAATGCTCTTAACATTTAAACTGGAAATAAGTTTCCCTTTCCTTTGTATTTTTATGCTAACATCATCTTTGTTTTTTCTACCCTTTTCTTAATTGTAGCTGATTTTCTTTCATTCCTGACATTACTATCTGCATGTAACGCATCATTTTGGACATCATTCTTTTTCTCATCCTCTTCACTTGTACTAACATTACATATTATAGTATCCTGGGGATTCAATAAACTTAGTGTCAGCTTAGCGAGAAGCCTTCATGGAGTTTATGTTTTTACGTGATGAGCAGCAGCACTAATTGCATATGTATGCTGTGCATCATGTTTACATGGATACGAACAAGGCTTTGTGGCCAGCAACACTGCTGCTGGCCAGGAAACTTTGCAAAGCAAAATGAACGAATGCAGACACACAGACAAGTTTCCTTGAGAGCAAACTTGTTCTGTGAGATTGCGCTGACAACAACAAAGACTAGCAGGTTTAATTTAAGGCAATGAATACAGTTTAACACGTTATAAGAAAGTGTAGTCAGTGCAGTGTGCAGTACAAACATGTTTTATTCATACTGAAATAAAGGTCTGGTGGTGATTAGCAAGGGTACATAGACTGCCATTATCAATACACTATTCTGGGGAAGTGTGTGTATTAAAAAGGGCTAAACACATGAATGGTAGGAATGAAGAAAGCGGAAGAGTACAGGTGACATATGGTAATTTACACCAGAGGAGGGCATGTCAATGTATGTACACCACAAAGACAAGACAGTTGTAGCATGAATAGTAATCACATATGTAAATAATACAGTACATACTGCTGTTTACACCGCCTGTGTGGATATAGTCATATCATCACACAGTTATTGTACATTTTGCAACTGCCACACAAGATTACACATCAATGGAGATGATTACTTGAGATATAAGCACCCTGATATGGTCACTGGAGAGGACATTTATCAAGGATGGTACATACAATATTTGCTGGAATATGAGTATAATATTAGCACAGAAAAAAAATGTATCTGCTCTTACTGTATTTGTGTTTCTTCCTACTTTATTTTGCTTTTGCGTCATCTTAAAAGTACTCAATTGTATTTATTACTGCTTGGTGTAACTCATTCTAAGCCTTTTAGTTTAAGCACTTGGGCTTCAGACCAGTTGTTTTACATTAGGAAGGTTTGTGGCCTGCACTGTGGTGGCAGGATAGGTAGCTTACATCCTTCTAAGTTGGGAACTGCTGATTGAGGGCTCAGTGTCTGTTATTCTAAAAGTGTATTAGTTCTGGTTTAAGCACTTGGGCTTCAGGCCAGTTATTTTACATTAAGAAGGTTTGTGGTCTACACTCTTGTGGGAGGAGAGGCTGGACTCTGCCCTTCTGAGCTGGGAATTTCTGGTTAAAGGCTTATAGTGCCTGCATATTTGAACTGTTTCTTACTGAAATTGGTACACCTTGTTTGCTGTAGCATAGACTAGATCCAGGCCTGCTGAATCTAGCTTTGTTTGTTTGCTTGTTATTTCCCTGAAACGCTAATTCCACCTAAAACGCGGCTTTTCAGCGCTTCTGTGGATCCCTAGTGATATCTGCATTGCTTACTGTACTTATTTCCTTGTTTCACTTGAAAGAAAGTTACTGTTTGTTGTTTTTGCATTTAAGTTACCTGTAACACATTGCATTTAAGTTACCTGGCACTTGCTCACTAAAGCAATTATATAAGTCAGCACTAAAAAATTAAAAGCACTACACCCTCACAAACTCCCCTTGAGTACCTTGTTCCCTACTGGCCCTTTTTTTCAATTATAAAGGAATTCCCAATACTATTCTAGCATGTCCAAAGGTCAGTTGTTAATCTCCTCTCCGGTCCAGCTGGTGAATCTGGGAATCTTGAGGCAATGTTACAACTGCCTCATGTACACAGACAACCCTCTCCTCCTCCCAACAAATTCCAACACATGTGAGAGATGCAACCGTATAGCCAAACTGGAGGCTAAGCTCTTTCAACTCAGTACTGGTGTAACCAGTCAGGAGGAGAGAGAAACCACACTCACTACAATTTCAGTATCACATAGACCTACCACGACAGCAAACCAAACACATAAACACACAAAAACATACTCGGAGGCTCTAAATAAAAATCTGCCTAAGCAGCAGAGACCTCCAAAGCAGACACCCAAGCAACCGCTACCCCAAAACAAAACACGTGCAACACATAGCTCACAAAGCCAGTGTGCTGAACAATCACAGCCCTTAAGGCTAAACAACACACCTGATACACTTGTAATAGGTCACTCTATCGTCAGGCACACTGACGTCCCTCTCACCAGGCTGAACAAGGAGAAGGTCACAGTGAGCTGCCTGTCGGGTGCTAGGATCCGCCACATAACACAAGCATTCAGGTCACTCCAAGGCAAGTACAAATATGACTTAGTCATTGTCCATGCTGGTGTGAATGACCTGAGATGTACCTCCCTAGACTACATGAAAAGAGACATAGAGGAGCTCTCTGAGCATGTAGCCCAGGCCAGTAGGACCCTGACCTTGAGTAGCATCTTACCCTCACCAAGAATGATGCCACAATATGAAGACAAGATGATCAATTTCAACAACTGGCTTAAGTATTGGTGTCATTCAAAGGGGATCCAATGCCTGTCAGCCTGGGATGACATGCTCGACAAGCCATGATGCTTCACTAGGGACAGCTTACACCTGTCACCCCTGGGCTTTCGGATATTGGCAAAGGCTACCCCCATAGTGCCTTTTTTAGGCAAGGCTCAAAAGACAAACCCACCTCCATAGGTATCACAAGGGATAAGAAACTAAGAGTAATGCTACTCAAAGCCAGAAGTCTAAACCTCAAGATGCATGCACTCGAAACTCTCCTTAGCATGGAGAACATCGATACCTGTGCAGTAACAGAAACCTGGTTCAAGGCTCCCGAGAGCACCCCAGCACTACCAGGTTATACCTCATACCATGCTTTTCGGCCAAAACTTGGACCGAACCACAAAAGGAGGGGGAGTATCAATATTCATCAAAGATACCCACACCTCCAGGTTGGTGGCACAGCACAAAGCATCAGAAACTATCCATGTGCAACTAACAGTGGGTAAAACTGCCTTCCAGTTTATAGCCTGCTACAGACCACCCTCCTTAAACCCAGGAACCCCACTCGGCCTTCCTGAGAACACTGGAAAATAGGAAGGTCTCTCCAAACACCATTATATTGGGCAACTTCAACTACCCAAACATGGACTGGGAGCATTACTCTAGCTCCAACACCCTAGCCCAAAGGTTCCTAGAATTTATAAACTCAAATGCTATGGAACAACTTGTTACCACTCCCACAAAAGGGGATAACATACTGGACCTGATCATCACCAACATGGGGACTCTATGCTCCAGACCAGTAGTGTATCCTTCACTGGTAAGATCAGACCATAAACTAATCTCACTGGATATTCACATCCCGACCCCACCCCCTGCCCAGAAAACCACAGTGAAGAACTTCTCTAAAGCAAATTTCACACTCCTCAAAACTGAGGTGGAATCCTTCTAAGCCCCTGGGCCTGTGGAAAATATGGCCCAGACCGCAGAATCCTTTATAAATGCATTCTATGAACACCTTCAGGAATGCATGGATCATGCAATCCCAAATAAATCCAAGACCCAGTCCTCCAAAGTCAGACATCCTGTCTGGTGGACCCCAGCCATAAACAAACTATACAATAGAAGGAGGAAGCTACTACATGATAGAGCAAAATCCCAGAAAGGGAAGGCATCTCTGATCAGTATTAGCAAAAAAGTACGGGCACTCATAAAATCGTCTAAGGCCAGCTTTGAGAGAAAAATTGCACAGGACACTAAGGATAATCACAAGGCTTTCTTTAGTTATGTTAGGAACCTGGGTGGGAATTCCCAGATATGCTCAGAATTAGTCCAAAATGACAAAAATACACCAAACCCACAGACATTGCCAACATCCTAGCTGACAGGTTCAGCGCAAACTCCCCACCAAAAGGGCAAATATCTATCCCAGCAGAGTGCTGCCCCCCTGACATCTCAGATGCTCAGGTAAGAGCCGCCCTCTCCAAAGCAAAAAACACAGCATCAATGGGACCAGATGGTGTCCCGGGCTGCATCCTACATGAACTCCAAGAAGAGCTAAACCCAAACATAAAACTACTGTTCAATCTCAGCCTTACTACAGAATATGTACCCAAAGAGTGGCGTACAGCAACAGTGGTCCATCTCCATAAAGGTGGTGCCTCAACGGATCCTAGAAACTATCGCCCCATAAGCCTGACTAGTTTGGTCTGCAAAGCTATGGAAAGGATCATCATGGACCTTATAAATAAAGATATTGGGGACCTACAGACACTGGATCCTACCCAGTTTGGTTTTGTTAAGGGCAGATCCTGCCTCTTAAACCTGTTCGATTTCTTTGAAACAGTCACCAAGGCCATTGACGAGGGGAAGGTGGTCCACACAGCCTGCCTGGACCTCACAAAAGCCTTCGATACAATACCCCACTCGGGCATTATAGATAAGCTCACCAGCTTAAATATAAACCCCTATATCACTATATGGGTTGCAAACTGGCTCAAGGACAGAACCCACATGGTTAGACTTGCTGGAGCCTTGTCAGGCTCCAAACCAGTTACAAGTGGCATCCCACAAGGCTCAGTCCTGGGACCTCCCTTGTTTGGTATATATTTCTCGGCAGTACAGGCCAACATGGAAGGACTGTGGCTGACCAAGTTCGCACATGACTGCAAACTGGGTGCCATAATCGACTCTCCAGCCGACACAAGCATCCTCCAAAAGGGCCTCATAGAAACAGACAACTGGTGCCAGAGCCATGGCCTCAAGCTAAACGCCAAAAAGTGTATAGTCATCCCCTTTGGCAAAAACAAAGTGCCCACAAATTACCACATAGGTGGTAATCCATTAAGTACAGAAGAAGTAATTAGGGACCTGGGGACCCAAGTTGATAGCAATCTCTCATTTGACAACCACGTGGCCAAAGTGGTTAGAAAAACATTTTATATAGCCCACCTAATCATGATGTATTCACATCTAGATCAGGGGAGGTCATCGTGCCTCTCTACTCATCCCTCATCAGGCCCATAATTGAGTACAATGCCCCTTTTGGGATGTACCTTACCAGACACCTGCAGCAACTGGAAAGACCCCAAAAGTACCTCACCAAGAGGATCAAAGGGCTCAAACAGATGCCATATGCTGCCCGGTTAAAGAAACTCCAACTCTGCTCAGTGGTATACCGCCTGCTCAGAGGCGATCTGTGCCTGACGTATAAAGCCATGTCCAACCTGGAATTAATGGACATGCTGCACCTCAGAAAATCCAAATCCCATCAAGCTACGTGCTCGAGAGACTTGAACCTCAGCACCAAAATAAATAGGACATGCTGGAGGGACAGATTCATAACCCAGAGGCTCCCTTCACTCTGGAATAAAATCCCAGTCCAGGTTAGGCAGAGTCCATCATTGACTCTCTTCAAGAGGAATCTTGATGAGTGGATGGGAGATCATAGGTTTACCCCGGGTATCACTTCTGTGTCACTGTTAAACAGAGGCACAGTATACTAACCTCGAAAAAGGGCATAGCTAAATTAATTTAAAATGGGTGGCGAAAGCCAAACACACTTTGGCTAGGCTTATAAATGCCCTAGGGCAGATAGCCTAGTATGAACCTTTGAACCTATAGCTCTCCACCAATCAGGACACATGAGCAACAAGCTCGTGGACAACAGTGGAAAGAAGCACACACAATCATGGACACATATCATAATACTACCACCATTAATCTGTCTCATTGACATAAAATATGTGATTCTATCTTATTATACATTTAAAGATTCTAGTTGTCTACTGATGTACTATGTTCTTCATCTGTAAATATGTTGTAAGTAATTGCTATGTTAAATTGTTAATAGCTATGTAATCTAATGTAACTACTCTCTGTTTATTTTAACTGTGGAGCTTTTCTCCTCGGGCCTCCGCTGAAAATGGACCTATGTCCAGTCGGACACTCCCGGTCAACAAATGTAAATAAATAAAATAAATAAATAAATAAATATACATGGTCTGCATGAACACACATGTACAACTGTAATGATTATTCAATAATCTGTAGGGGTAATCAAGAATAGCTTCGTCAAAAATTACCACCTTATGGAGGTATTAAGAGGGATAGTGTTACACCTGTATTGTACCTTATGAACAATCCTGGCTAGACGAGAGGTTCACATGACATATATATGCCACTGTACATACTTGCAGGAATGTAACCCGTGCCATCAGTGTTGTCAATGAGTTATGTGTTTACTGGGTGCATCATAGGAACAAGTATCACACATACAACTTGTATAACAACTTGAAGGGATACCTGCAGTGTTAACTCTTAATGGCTATGCATCACAACGAATACTTATGTATGACTGATAAGATGTGTGGGAGCTCACTTTGGCAAAAGTGATACACCTGAGTAAATCTTCTCTGGAAGATATGTGGTGAGGTACATGCAAAAGGGTGCATTGCACTCAGGTATGAATAGGACTGGAATGTCATTTGATGTGGATGTTCTGTCCACACTCCGGGGTTATTTTACATACAAAGGATCTGTCACTACTGTGGGCACATGCTGGTGGAAGTTCTGTTTACTGTGTACCTATGTACTCAGATCATGTACCAATTGGTCTGCTTATAGGGGTGTGCTGTCTATATTGTAATTAGTTTGTGTATTTCCTTTCATAAAGGAACTAATAGGTTAATAGGTTCATAGGTTAGTACTGTCATGATTTCTGTTTACCTACTGTGTCTCAATGGCTCTGGCAACAATCCATTGTGAGTGTTAATACTATCTGCATTATACCAATACTAATCTTGGATTAAGTGATTGCCCACAATTTGTAGTCATCCATAAAGCTAGTTGCACACATTTGTCTTGACTTGTGAGACTTAAAGACTGAACACGAAAGGGCCTACTATAGAATTCTGAGGTATGGACCTGGTCACTGGACCCTAGACAGAGGTGAATTCACTCACTTTGACAATATGTGTCCTGTACGAGATCCATCTGGCTACCCACATGGTGACATTGGTGTGCATGCCCACTTGAAACAGTTCATCTCTAATACCTGAGTGTGGATTTATGTGAAATGCCTTGGCCAGGTCAAGTTATGTGGGATGATAGTCTTTCATCATGCATGTCCTGGATGAGCTTCTTGAAGACGTCAAACAGATATGACAGACATTATGTAGCCTTAACACATCAAACATTGGTTCAGTACACATTGAGGGATTACCTGTGACCATTCTGATAAGGTTCATGACGACTCTTTGTTCTGCCACACAGATGATGAGAGTCAGAAATATGGGTCTATAAGTTCCTGCAATGGGTGATGGTCACCTGTTTATAGAGATGACTGTTGCAGTACATGCTTCTGCAAGAAAATAGGCTGTCTGGAGGCTTTTTCAACTATGGATCTGACTGGGTCTTCTAGGTCAGGTTTTGAGTTATGCTATAGGTAACCAGGGATGTTGCGAGGGCCATTGATTCTGTGTTTTTAGCCCTAGAGAGTGCACAGATGAGTTGCTTTCCTGAGAAGATGCACTGAAAGTATTGTTGCATGTATACCTTGGCTGATGGCCAGTGGCGACAGGAGTGTGAAGTGTGAGACAAACCGTCAGCTAGAAAATTGTCTATTTTCTCCAGTTTATTATGGCTGGTGACATCCAGAAACAACTCTGTGCTTATCTGTGTATTCCCCTTAACATTTCACACTTATTTCAAGAAATGATTTGTGAAATCACCTCCAAATACAATCTTGATTATGCATCACATACCACACTGTGGTACAGTTCACATGGTCATAAAGCTCTACCAGTGCCACATAATTACACTAACTGCACAACATGTGTGTATATGTGTTTTTTGTGAAAGCTGTGTTTGAGCAGCTTGATAACATATAAGGACACATTACAAATGAGTTTGTTGTGGCTCATGCAAAAAAATTACTGACACAAATGCTGACAGCCACACAATGGTGCTGCTGTTCACCACAATAATCTTTGTGAATAGTAACAAAATTGTGCATTCAATTAATTCCACAAGGCTGCAATTGACTCAAAATGTGATATTTTTGTGTATATCAGTGCATTACAACATGTGGATAAAACAAGACTTATGTGCCCGTGTAATCAGTATAATGTTATACTGATGTATGCCACAGAACATTTAATGAGATAGGTATACATTTGCACACCTGTGCCATACTGCAAGTGTCAGTATAATGTTTGAATGAGAACTGCATGCAATGTTGTTCTGCAACACTACAAAAACACTTGCCTTAATAAGCCAACAATATGCATAGTGCTATCCCATGTCAACACTTCTCAGAAGGCATATAATTACAGCTGTTATAGAAGGGACATGTAGTGACCTGGCAGCAGTGGCCGTCGGTACATTACCTCATATCACAGATTGCACTACACTGTTGCAGTCCCATACACACCTCAACATAGCACATGTCAATATCAGCAACATTGACATATGAAATGTTCATATGGCCATAGGTCATTACTCAGCTATTGGCCAACATCATATAAAATCCTAGACATTATTATAACATTTACAGCTAACTCCCTATATCTATATGATGGAAGATAGTAAGGCTATCGTGTATATGTGTGTATTTGTTTCATTGCATTACATAGTGCCTCTCTCCATATGTTACATGTGCACCGCCCCATGACAGAATTAGCAATCACACATGCAGTGGTCTGGAGATGGCTTGCTGAGGCTCATCGAAGTGCTCTGCTACATGATGTGTGTATGCATGTTTGACATGAGGACATCCTCCACCCCTCTGCAGGAAAGATGCCATGTGGCCAGAAGGAAATAGGGGATGTTTGATGCATGAGAGCTATGTTAAAAGATCTCCTCATTGGCATTGAAATGAAATGCGATTCAAAAGATCATACAATAACCATAATGTACCAACTACCACACACACACATGCAGCGGTAGACTGGGTCTGATTTGAACATTACACTGGTGTAGGTATATAGAAGCTAAATGCCATACAATGTAACAGTAGCACCTCCATATATGTCTGACTTTAACACTTGTCACATTGCACTTTATGGAATATTATAGCATCATTGTATGCTGAAAGAACATGTTGAGACAAGTGTCTGAAATGTATGTGGAGTCACATCTTGGTGTAAAATTGTCTAGAACAAATTATTTGAATGGATACATGCTCAAGTTGCCTGCTGTCAGATTAGAACCCTCAAATATTTACAGTGGATATAAAAAGTGTACACACCTCTGTTAAAATGACAGATTTTTTGTGATATAAAAAAATGAGACCACAATAAATCATTTAAAAACTTTTCCCAGCTATAATATGACATATAACCTGCACAATTCAATTAAAAAACAAACAAACCTGTTAGGGGAAGATATATAAAAATAAAAAACGTACAATAAGCTGATTGCATATGTATGCACATCCTTAAAACTAATACTTTGTTGAAGCACCTTTTGATTTAATTACAACATACAGTCTTTTTGGGTACACACCTGCCATCAATTAAAGAGACTCTGTCTTGAGCTACAGAATGATGCATGCATGCTTGATTTTATGGGTCTATATCACGTTGTCGAAGTTTTACACCTTCGAACAGTATATGGTCGAACTGATATGTTCGAAGTAGTAAACCTTTGAAAACTTAAAAAAATAAAAATAAAAATAATAAAAAACGTACCTGATGGTTGTAAGCAGGGGGCAGGCCTCCCTGCACCCCCATACCCCCCCACTCTTTAAATATACCAACTCCGAGATTGTGCTACAGTGTAGTAAAGGCAAATCTTCCCTTTCCACACTGTACTGCATTGTAGTGCGGTCACGGAGTTGGTATATTTAAAGACTGGGGTGTGCAGGGGTGCAGGGGGACTTGCCCCCTTCTTACAACTGCCAGGTAATTTATTTATTATTTAAATTTTTTTTTTTAAGTTTTTGAAGTTTTACAACTTCGAACATATGGGTTCAACCATATAGCATTCGAAGTTGTAAAACTTCGACAACGTGATATAGACGCTGATTTTACAGTTAAGATATGCATTCTTAATTTGCAATTAATGTATAGAAGAGAAATACTTTTGATGAAATAATAATTATATTGTGCTGCATACATACCCCTTCCTTCTCTAAGTCTTTACAAATATTCAGGATGGGCTTCCCTATTCACTACAATCCCCTGCATGGCTGTAAAATAAAGAGGAGAAAAAAGAGAAGAGCATTATGCATACCAGTCTTGACTCTATCCAGCTCTCTATATAATTTAAAGTATCTTTATCTTTATACTTACACAACTGTGGGATGTCAGCAGTTCTAAACTCTTCCAGCCACTGGTTGAGTTGTTCCTGCTTGTGCGTTTTAGGTCATTGTAGTGGTACCTGTATTACTGTCCAGTGTGTGGAATGCCTTTCACATTGGAGACAGGCTTGGCAAGAATATTCCAAGACTCTGATTTACATTGAGACCCGGTATAATCGCCCTGAAAAAACCTACAGCTGCAGTGCTTTATAAAGAGTCTAATGAATATTTCAGACTCCTCTACACCCCATCTTTGAGCTCTAAAATGGGCACCTTCCCTTTTTGCTTCTGCCATGTCTGCACAAGTCAAATAGCAACAGTTAAAGTGTTTTCCTTCCAATTTGTTTTAGCATATTTTATGGCTACTGTGTAAACCCAAACAACCATGCCAACCACTTTTGCATGATGTTAAGCAGACAGCAGCAGTGCCAAGCAGAGAGGAAGCCAATTGATGACATAGGAAGGGTAATGTGACAGTTGCAATTATTTTATGGGTTGGATGCTCCTGTACCTGTTAGTTGATTCAACTTTGCAGACATGTATTGAAGGTATAAATTTTATGAGCTGACACATGTTTCTTGTGGCTTTACACATGAATAAAAGTAACTTGTGCAATGTGGGATTCAATCCTATGTAAAATAGACAAAACATATTCTTCCACATAGGTATTTTTTCATTCTTGCTACAGAAGTACTTGCAAGATATGCTCAATAATTATATTGACACATGAAAGAGTGGTCAACCATTTATGTGTGTGACCTGACAAGATTTTGGTTTATACATTCATGTGTATATGACTATCATTCAAGTATGAAGTCCATAGCAGGGCAGAAATTGTACTTTTAAGTACAGAAACATAATTGTCACTACACCCTCAGTCACACATATAATTCATATGATCTCCATTGCTAAACATAATTAATATTTATAATTATTTTTAGATTGTTCTTTATTTTTTAAAATTGAGCAGACAAGCATTAATAAAATTGAGAGGGTGCTAGATATGAACCCTGGCTCACCTGTATTGTGCTATTGATTTATGCCAGTTGCCACAGGGAAGGCTGGCCAACAGATGTATTTTACACTCGTTACTGTGCAGAGTGCTTATTGCAACTGAGAACTTGTTTGTCAGACATGCTCATTAGCTGCATATGCCCATTAAAGAGTTGTGTGGTTAACCATGTGTGTGTGTGTGTGTGTGTGTGTGTGAAATGAAAGTTCAGAAGCAAATGTTTAATTGTTGAATCATAATTATACTGATACACACAATTAGATATTTACTATATATGATATCATGTGTATGCTCAATGCACCTACTATACATAGTTATTTGTATGTGTAATTATTTTTATATTGTGCATGCTGACATAAATTAAATTGAAACAGCATTAATAAAATTTTTGAGTATGCTAGATTAGAACCCTGCCTCACCTGTATTGTAGCCCTTAACTTACTCCTGTAGCCTCAGGAAGAACTAGGCAGCAACTGTTTATTTTAACTTTCATTACTATGTGTATATCTGCTGACCTCCATGCAACCTCACTTAGTGAGTTTGTAGAATGGGAAGCAAAAGATGCAACAATGTATCTTTTTTTAAACCTGTTTTCTGCAGGTGTTCCAGAACTGCAGGTGTTGGGGTAGCTTCCTGACTGCCACACAATGCTGCTTATCGTATTTGAGCGATGGAAAGCAGAAGATGCAACAATGTATTTTTGAAATTGACAATGTATGACTATTGCCTGCAGGTGTTCTGGACCCATAGGTGTTGTGGAAGTATGCTGACCCCTGCACAATTTCTCTAAGTGACATTGCACGATGGAAGGCAAAGGATATAGCAATGTATCTTTTATGAGATTGCCAATGTCTGCTTGTTGTCTGGGCCATAGTACCATGTTTACATGGAGGTGAGCAACTCACAAATGTGATTAGTAAAGCTCAACATGCATTAGTGTTGTAGAAAGTGTTCAAACACTAAAAGATAAATGTGTGACTTGAACTTTGATCTGCATATACCATGTGCAGTGTGATTCAATGTGTTTACTAGTTATGCTACACACACAATTTTGATTCACAGCTTTAATTTATGCTGTCTTTCTCATAGAAGCAACTTCTATTAATTTATATTTATTTAGATGTTTCACTGTATTTGTGCTAAACTGCTCACTGCACAAATATTATTTGAAATAATAAAGAAAACATAAACAACATTACAAAAAACAGTTTAACACACCTTACAGATTTTTACACAACTCTGGATTCGAACTGTCAGACTAATGAACCTAAAAAACGCACTAGGGGTGTCTTATCGCTGTCACAGAAACAATTTTACAGCAGGAATTCAAATAATTTTGCAAATAAGCAAGTCCTATTTCCTACATAATATTAACAAGACATACACACTTGTATACTTTCAGTTGTTTGTACACGTGTTGCTTACATATTTTGTGCAATGAGTGAGCACACAGCCATTTATGAGTATTGTTTGCAGCAATGCAACTCTGTATTCTTTGTATTGTGTTCATTCTCTCTTGTTTGTTGTTCTCTCTGATATGCAATCTATAGGGCATTTTGTATCATTGTACTTAAAATGTATGATAAAATTACATGACAGTATAACACATTTTTCAGCAAAGGCAGGGGAGACTGGCTATTGGTGAACAATACTTAGAAATGTGTGATGTACAATTCCATTTAATAGCTCGCTACAATTACTCATACACTCTGTAAGTGTATCCTGGGTGACACAATCCACTGCAGGTAAGGTAGCCCAATTTGTGGTTGTGTATTCCTCCCACTAGTCATTCACAGTGCCAATGCATTAGCAACAAACACTGAGCTACTGCCTACATAATGTTAACACCTGCTACACAAAGTCAAAAGATTTGGATTCAGCAATTCTAATGAATTCACACCTCATTTGCATATTCACCATGTTCAGTGGCCTGAATCTACACCATAAAAAGGTAACCATGTAGCTAGGGAACTTGAAGATGAGGAGACTTGTGTACTTGGAGAGCACAGAAGATTGCTATTCATTTTGATTTATCTGCACAGAAGGCTTATGATCCTTTACTATGGTATGATGGTATTTTTCCAGTACATGCTAGATTTTTTAACACAACTAATTATGACAAAGGGCACAAAACTGCACCAATAAAAGAAAAACAAAATCACCAAAGTGAACTGATATCACTGAAAAATCCTTTAAAAGAAGTAGTACAATAGAACCACTGAGAACTTTCATTCTAATTTTAAAAAGAACTTCATCAAAGGGGTCACAACAAACAATGCCTGCATTTAAAAACATAACCATCAATGAAATGTAGATGCATACATAATGAATTAACTGATTATTAGTTTACCGTCAAATGATTATGATCAAAAACAACTCATTGCCTATGTCATGAATGATGGTTTAATAAAGGAAGCTCCAGCTACTGTCCCTGTAGGGACAACACATAGTACATTCACTGATCACCTAGGGACCTAATACCTTTCTCCTACTCACATACATATAGTACAATTGATGCCAGGCAACTACACAACCCTTACCTCCCCATGTATTGGCTGTTTATTGTTTGCATCAGACAGAGTCAGCCATGAACTAAAGGTGTGTCAACTGCTGCATTCGCAAAGTAAGTCCTGAACCTAGAGTGCATTCTTTAATATGGTGGATATGTACAAAAAGTACCTTAACATGTGACAACAGACACTTATTTTACTTATATATGTCCATTAGTAATTAATAGGCCTCAGGTATGAAAGATTCACACAGTCATACCTCTGAAGAATTCTGATGTTCCCTGCATGGCCTCAGTTTAGCACCATACCTTTGTACTGGTAAATCATTAAAGACAGAATTAGAAAGTGATGATACACATTGCAGTTTCAGACTTCAGACTTGTTTGTGTCATAACAGTAACTGAATTATGTCCCCCCCCCAAAAGAGGAGTATACATTCACATGTTCGACAGCCACATCTCTGACTCTGCTGCCATGAACTGCGAACCGTGAAATTTGAAAACTGTGAAACTCAAAGCATCGAATTACAAAACCTCACCCCCTTTTTGACCCATGGTAGCACTTGTTTCGGTGGTGGAGCGATCGGGAATGTCGATATTTTTATGATGTTTAGGGATGTCAGTGTAACAGAATTCGGCTCAATGGTTCGAGCATACACCCATTCGGCAATTTGCCTTCACACATATGAATGTATACCATGTACCCTTGTTCCTGCCATAGCAGTAACTCAGCTATGCTACCTCCAAAAGAACAGTATATGTGTGTTTGTGTCATCCAACATGGACTTCATTTGTTGGCAACTGCATATCATATTATTCCCAGTAATTATCCGCTCGCATGTTAAGGCCAATGATGTAGAATGGTTTACACACTGCATGTGTTAGATGACTGCTGAATGATCAAGAAACACAGAAAGGTAACACAGAGCTTTATATTTGTAAGCATAATTATGACAGGTTGTGTGATCACTAACTGATCTATGTCCAAATATAGTAAAGAGAGTTAAATGTACAAATCACAGCTGATGGTTTGATAGCAGTGTACATGCTGATGCAGTTGGTTGTGTGAAGAATGACTTTTCATTTCATTGATGCAAAGCTGTTTGTATGGCCAAGAGGACTAAGACATCCCTCCTGTTTTCTGAAGCTGTTTTGGCATGAGGGTTGAAATCCTGACAGATGTAGAAATTTGTGATGTGTACTATCAAGTGTTATTATGTTTGTACAGATTTTGCATATGTGTTCCTTTGTTTTAGTATCCATTCCTATTTGTCTTTTTTTAATTAAAGTTTTGTGTGATGCTCCGCATCCCAAAAAACATTTGGCTAAGCTTATCTTGTTTGTGTGAAGTGCCACATTGCAGAAACAGGGAAAAAACAGACTGCCTGGAAAGCAAACATCCCAAAATAGAAAACAGATACATTCAATTAATGCTCTTAGCCATCATGAAAAGCCAGCATGGAGTACAGATGGGACCAGGGTATAGTAGCAAGCATTAATGATGCACCTCACATGTGTGCACTGCTTCCTTGCATGCAAACAGTCCTGTCTCACATGCCTGTACACTTTGTTTTCCAGTGCTCAGATCCAATGCTTGTTGCTCTATGGAATTGTATATATGATATTTTGTCATTGCTGTTAATTGTCCATTTCCTTTGTCTGACATAAAACCACATGTGGAAACATTGTAAACTAAGGGCACAATATAACTATATGTCATATATTTACAATACATCCATTTTTTCCCAGTCAAACCACCCCAAACAAGTACTACAACCACTGCAGTCAAATAAGTGTATGTGTATCTACACAGAAGAGCAGAAGTGCGTATCCCACAGTTACCTCTCCAACTGCATGGTTTGCCATTTGTTTGAGACTTGCACAAGCCTACACATCCACTTCATGCAGGCCTCTCAACTTTTTGCCATGGCTTGTAGATGTAATCTTCTATAAGTCAAACTTGTGTTGTGGCAGGTGTGATAAGTACTGTGTAATGTGTGTATTTAGATAGGTAGGGGTTCTATTCTCACTGCAACCAAATGGGGGGTTGGTTTGTGTGTGTGTGTGTGTGTGTGTGTGTGTGTGTGTGTGTGTGTGTGTGTGTGTGTGTGTGTGTGTGTGTGTGTGTGTGAGCTGTTGCTGGACTTTACAGTGAGCCATTTACAGCAGCCTGTGGGACACTATTATCTTGTCCTCAATAGACACTGCTGATGTCATCATCTATAAAGTGTTGTCTGACACAGTCTAAGTCAGATTTGAGCTGTGGCACTTGCATTAAGTACTGTGTTCTGCAGTGTATGTACTTAGATAAGTAGGGGGTTTATTCTCACTGCAGTCAAATGGAGGGTTTGGTGTGTGTGTGTGTGTGTGTGTGTGTGTGTGTGTGTGTGTGTGTGTGTGTGTGTGTGTGTGTGTGTGTGTGTGTGTGTGTGTGTGTCAGCTATAGCTGCACTTTACAGTGAGCCTTTTACACCAGTCTGTGGAATGGTATTATCTTGTCCTGGACAGACACAGGTCTGTCATAATTATGTTATACAGTAAGCAAAATAAGCTGCTGTCTACAAATACAAAAGTGAGAACCCAGAAATGAAAGGCCGCCTTTCTCAGCCTAAACAAGCAAATAAGACAGCTTGTGAAATCTCTTTCCCCAACCCATATTTTCTCTCTCTCTTTTTTTTTATTATTTTTTATTTCTTCCGCAGCATAGCAGGGTAAGCCTGGCCATGGGATTCACCTGCCCCCACTCCACTGGATGCGGCACCAAGGCTCAGCACATCTGAAATGCAACCTAGTATCACTCATTGTGCTGCCCCTGCGCTACCTGGCTCCTCACTTACTTCTGTCCCAGAGGACAGGCTTGTGGTTCCCTCTGGGAGCTGTGCCATGGGGGTGATTTTTTTCCCTCTGGGAGCAGTGGCATGGGGGTGATTTTATCACCTGAGAAGAACTGCTGAGGATGGTGAAGAGGATATGTGCTGTACTGTGGGCACATGGCTACGCCAGATGTCGACACTGTTCTTAATCATTGTGCTGAATAACACGAAGAGACACAGATGTCAGACACTGCAGCCACTGGCACAGTGAAGTGACAGTGATGACAGCCCAGTGAGTGAGGATGTGATTCTCACTGTCACCCAGCTTGACATCCATGGGTTGTGAGGTCCACACCCTTACCCCAACCATGGTGTTCACCCACCTCTTGTGTTCTTCACAGTCCCTGTCTATTGTCTTGTGTGTCCTGTCTGTCAACAATTGCTTCCTCACTTTGCCAACTTACCTGCCTCAGACATACCTGTCTCCCTTCCCCAACATGCCTCCCTCTCTTAAAAAAAAACTAATAGGGCACCTGTCCCCCCAAAAAATTGTCCCATACATAGCTCTCAATGTCACACACATGTCTACTGGACACAATTGATTCGGCCCAATTGGCTATACAACATGATTACATTGTTTCCACTTCTCTCTCTCTGGAGGTGACAGTCCAAATTCAGCTAATTGTCTTAACATATGATCAGTTATTTTTAGGGCACATTCTCAACATACATCATATATTCACAATATATACATGTGTTGTTCACCCCCCAAGCAATACAACCCTGGAGGCTCAGTATTTTTTACACACATATATCAACCACACTACAAAGTGTAGTATATAATGTTGTGTGCTCCCTCATGGACAGGGCCAGTCGGTGGTGCAGACAACCTTTCTCTGCTAAACTCAAACATCCAACTATGCTCAATAAGGGTACCTTTATTTTTATACAGCTAGGCTTCTACACAGCTAGGACACACTGTACACATAGGCTACTGGCCTCATATGAACCTATGAATCTATGTGCCTATGCAGGCCTCACAACCTACTGTCCACCCCATATGGCCTGATGATGTCATCTACCATAAGTGCACCTGCAGCCATGTTAAAATCATACTGGTACCATGGTGCTTGCATATAGTACTGAGTTCAATAGTCTGTATACTTTGATAGGTAGGGGTTCTGCTCTTCCTGCAGTCAATTATGTGTGTGTGTGTGTGTGTGTGTGTGTGTGTGTGTGTGTGTGTGTGTGTGTGTGTGTGTGTGTGTGTGTGTGTGTGTCTACTCAGCAGAATAGATGTGCTGTCCTACAGTTACTTCTCCAGTGGCATGGCTTGCAAATCTTTTCATACTTGCAGAAGCCAACATATCCATTTCATGTAACCCTCCCAACCTCTTGTCTCCCACAATGGCCTGCTGATTTCATCCACTATAAGTTGACCTGCAGACATGTAAAAGTTAGACATGTTTTGTGGCAGTTGTGTATAGTGTTGAATTCCGTATTGTGTATACTTAGATAGGTATGGGGTTCTGTTCTCACTGCAGTCAACTGTGTGTGTGTTTGTGTGTGTGTGTGTGTGTGTGTGTGTGTGTGTGTGTGTGTGTGTGTGTGTGTGTGTGTGTGTGTGTGTGTGTGTGAGACAGATGCTACTTGATATTACAGAGATCCTTTTACACCTACATGTGGGACACTCTTATCACCATCTGCTCAACAGACAATGCTGATGTAATCAGCTATATCAGATTATTGCATGTAAAACCATTCCACCAGGCCAGGATCAGACACTGGTCTGGAGCTCAGGCAGATGTCACCTTAGGTTCATAAGAAGTTACTAGGTAGAGGACTGGTGACAGGAATGCTTTGGGGTATGTCTGGTGGGGACCGGGGTGAAGTTTGCCCCAAACTGTCTGGTAGCAAGCTGGCAATGTCCTTAGGGTCAGTATGACTGGTACCATCCACTACTAGTTGGGCACAAAGCTGGTCCTTCACTTTTAGCTGACTCTCTTTAGCTAGGGCTGCTACTTTAGGTTGGTACATGACTTTAGAGGACTTTTCAAGATAGCTTGTTCAGGCTGTGGAGGGTGTCCTTTTTCTGCTGAGTCAGTTCCCTCTTGTTCTTAGACATTACTTTCTTCCACTTGAGTGGCTTATTTTCTGTGAGGAACTTGTTTTGAGCCATTCACGTTCAGCTGACTCTGTACATTTGTAAAGCTGTTTATATAGGTTATTTGTGTATACCTCTGTATAGCAGTTATTTAAGGTGAGTGTGTTTCTGCACATATATGCCTCCAAATCGATGGAAGGGTCGTTAAAATTACACATGATGAAGGTGTTTAGCTGTCTAGTGAGTGTCTTGCATTATGCAGCATAACCTTCAGTTTGTGGATTCTTTTATGTTGGGAATTTAGTTGTTCTGACATTGCCTAAAAATGCCACTATGTGGAAGGCAAACACCTTCATATAGCAGTGTGAGGTACATCTCCAGTCATTTACTCCAACATGGACTATGACAGAGTCATAATGGTACTTGTTGTTGAGACACTTGAGTGCGTGCATGGTTTGATGGACCATGACTGTGACCGTCTCCTGCCAGCCTGGTGTGGGGTCCATGCTCTAACCCTGACTGACATCTTATTCCCCTTCTTGCTCTCTCTACACTTCTCTTACATACTATTCTTTGATGCTTACTTTGTAATCTATATAAAATATATATATATATATATATATATATATATATATATATATATATATGTATGTATATATATTTTTTTGTCTTTGTTTATCTCTCTGTTATTGGATATTAACTTCAACCTACTAAATGACTTATTACTATTTTTGTTCTTGCCATCACAGCCAATGTACTGTAACTTACTTGACTAATTACTAAATATTGTATTCTTTGTCACTGCTAGTGCTTGGAGCTATTCTCCCCGGGCCTCTACTGAAAATGGACATATATCCAGTTAGACTATGCCTGTCAACAAATGTAAAATTAATAAAATAAATAAAAATAAATAAAAAATTAAGAAGCCCCCCCCTGCCCCCGCACCCTTGTGGTAGAACTGTGCAGCCAAGAACCCATCTGACTTGGGGATTGCTAGAATAAGGCTCACTCTTGGCCTTTCCCTTGTTTTACTTGTTTAAAATAGTTCAACTTTGCTTGTATTACAGCATTGTGTTTTGGGGTGTTTGCACTCAGTTTACCATTGCTGCTGAGAGCTTGCACTGCTGCTCTGTTAGCAACCCAGGTGTGCATTGTGAAATATTGGCACATTTTTGTAATCCAAGCCCTCCACAGAATAGACACATTTTGTTAGTCTTACACCAAAACCTGGTCCATCTAACCCACTCCCCACTAGTTACTACAGTATATGCCTTCCATAATGGATGAACAGTTTCCCACCATGTCTCAAGGCAGCCTGATTTACATGGGCATCCTGAGGCAACAGAGCAATTGCCTCATCTATACTGACAACCAGTTACTGCTAAAACAAACTAATACAACATGTGAGAGCTGTATCTATACTATGAATTTGGAATCAGTTCTCTCACATAACAAACCAGATATCAAACATGTTGTCAGCACACACAGTTCACCTGTTGCACATAAGCTCACAACACATAAACCCATTTGTGTATCATTACTATCAAATGTAAGAGAGATGGTTTTAGTGCTCCAGTGATACCAAACAGTCTAGCTTCAGCAAGCATGAATTGAGCCTATGCTATAAAATGCAGAAGTTCAAGAAATCCAAAGTGCAGAAAATTGCAATCACAACACAAGAATAAACATTTTAAATACAGCATCAATCCAGCAAGAGTGTAGGCAAAGAAACCTTCCTAGTGTGAAATAAGTTGTCTGGAACACAACTGATTAAACTAGAACTAAGACACTTTCAAAATAACAGACACAATAAATCTTCAACCAGCAATTTTCAGCTTAGAAGGGTGTAGGCTATCCTCCTTTGCCACAAGAGTCTGCACCCCAAACATTCCTAATGTAAAATAACTGGTTTGGAGGCCAAATGCTTAAACCTTATCAAAGAGACTTAGAACAACAGCCACAATAAGCATCCAACCAGCATTCAACCACCAATTCCCAGCTCAGAAGGGCAGATACTACCCTTTCCTCCCACCAGAGTGTAAACTACAAACCTTCTGGCATGACGCCCAGGTGCTTAAACCAAAAGTAATAGGCTTAAAATAACAGGTACAATGTAATTAGATACCAGATAGATGACAGTGACATGTCTTTTAATCTACCCATATACATCATGCCATGGTGAGTAGGCCATCTGTTATCTTGATGAGAAAGCCCTGTGTTCTGTCCAGCTGCTGCATGTGTCTAGTGAGGTTCCTGCAAAAGAGTGCATCATACTATATTAACTGTTCTGATGAGTCTGACTACAGTGCTGTCATACAGTCCTGAGATCTACGTGTGATGGCATGTCTTATGACATGCACCATGTGTATGTACTGGAAAACATTAAAGAGAAAGGTTATAAAGTAATGATACACATTGCAGTTCCTGACTTCATAATCCTTAAAGAGAATACACTAGAAAGTACTGTCATGATGAATGCTATCCAGTGTATCATTTAGCAAGGCAAGTGTAATTTATAGGTACAATTATCAGTTCAACAACACAAATGCAGATATACTAGATGCTAATGTAAACATGCACCCTGTGCATCAGACACAAAATGTCTGGATCGCTGAATCCAAAATTGTGAAATATTGGCACATTTTTGTAATCCAAGCCCTTCACAGAATAGTCACAGTTTGTTAGTCTTACACCAAAACCTGGTCCATCTAACCCACTCCCCACTAGTTACTGCAGTATATGCCTTCCATAATGGATGAACAGTTTCCCACCATGTCTCAAGGCAGCCTGGTTTACTTGGGCATCCTGAGGCAACAGAGAAAACAGGGATATGGCACAGTTATCATCACTTGCACCAGGGTTCTGGGGGAGGCAGGAGGTCTAGGCTGACATAAAAGGTTGGTGAGTATGTGTGAGAGAGACAGGGAAGCAGGCAGGCTGTGTGTGTGTCTGTAGGGGTCCTCCATGTGAAAGTGGTGTGTGAGAGTCTGCATGAACACAGTCAAGCTCAGTGGTAGCTCTACATCTTGATATGTTGGACAGGTGTAAGCCACGCATGGTAGAGGTAGCAACTCATCGTTGTCACCCCTGACCATGGGAACTGGCTCTGCCAGGAGTTGCACTGGCACCACCACATCCAAGGTCAAATGGAGTGCTGCTACCTGAGAGTGACCGATGTTTCCTGGATGTGCTGCCTTCATGGGAATACCCAGGATCATGACCCCAGAGCCTGCCATGTCTGAGTGTGGACAGAATACTCCCCGATGGACCAGAGAAAATACTGCCATTTTGGGAGCATGATTGGGAACAGCCACATTGGCTCTCAGCAGATGTTGTGGCTGACCTATGCCCATGAGGATACTGTTCCCATCCCAGCAGACTTTCCATCACAGACACTGGTTATTGCATGACAGATACCTCTCAGTCCATCACAGACACGCCTCATTTCAACATGTCATTCATCCAATCCGGGGAATCGGCAACACGGTTGAGGCAGTTGTGCATGTCAGATTTTGCCACATCCACAACCCTGAACATTTGTCTGGAGCACTTTTCTGAAGGTTCCTGTACCTCCATGATGGCCTTAAACATACATTGAGTGAGACGGGAAGAGACACCTCCAGCAGATGGAGGAGGGACAGCAGGCCCTCTCTGAGCACCCCTATCAGCCCTACTGCATGCCACCTCACCAACACTGTGGCTATGGCCAAACTCAACAGGCACTGAAGCTACAGTAGCCGCACTTTCCTGCTCAATGTCATTGCCCTCCACCTGTCCTATATCTGTGGGCTCAGTGGACTTGATAGGTTTAGGCCTACTCGCTGTGTCCAGGAAAAAAGAAGGGGGTGGCTGGATATCAACCTCTGTGTCAGATTCAACCTGTGCACCCCCTGATTGTTCCTCAGTTTCGCCACTGTCATCATCAGTGTCTGATGAGACAATGACATCAGGTAGCACAGGGCCCACACTCCCACTGTCATGATCACCTGTGACAAAAAGGGAGAAACACAGGCATACATTAATGCCTGCACTACTGTGGTGCAAGATATGCTGAACAACTGACAGTGCTACCACTATTACAGGCAGTACAGCAATATACACAACAGGCCTAAAATGACACATTAAATTACTAAAAATTGATCTGCAGTACTGAAAAAACTTTATTTGTCTTACCACCTGCAGGAGGCCCATGTTGCTGGATTCCTGATGATCCTGAAATAAGTTAAGCAAAAGGTAAGGCCAACATCATTACATTTAACAACAAGACAGGAGGTAATACATTTAGCCCTCTCAATAAGCATGACATGCTACTTTAATAAGAATGTGGCTGACAACTCCAAACTGAGCTTATCGTGTACTAATATTGAATCCCCCCAAAAAACCACAAGTGACAAAGAAGTAACTTTTATTTCAGTTGTTTTACTATACAACAGTATTGAATTAGTCATATAACAAAGCCTACCTAGAAGCTCTTCCTGGGACTGAGAAGGGGTTGCATCCACATCAAGGACATATTGTGGGTCACTCTTCTGTGAGTTGTCCTGTGTCACAAGATTCGTCAGAAATTTTTCATTGGGGGTGAGGAGTAGTTCTGCAGCAGGCCCACCTCTGGTTACCATCTGGTCTTGAGAAACAACAGCTGCATGCCTCCCTGCAGATGTGAGCATGTCAGTGGCCCTGCGGTGCACCTGCTTAGCTAAGTACAGCTATGGCTGCCCATGGCATTTACATTATCAGTGATTTGCTACCATAACTTCAGCCTCTCTGGCATATTGGGATGACCCCTTTCAAGAAGCAAAGCACCATGTTGATGTGGTGTATCCTTTATTATTGTGTTTTCTGCCTCACTGAAGATGGGGGTCTGTGCCTTAATGACATTTTTGGTTCTAAAACATAACAGAATGATAATACACATAACTATAAATTAACTGTTATCAGATAAAACAGTTAAGGTAGGCAGTCAGTAGTGCCCACTGGAAAAACATAACACATATAACATATGTGAAATACTAACAAAAAGCAGGATGCCAAATAAGGAGATTAGCAAGGGCCACATATCCTTGTATGTGCCATAGCAATAACTCAACTGTGCTCTCCCAAAAGAATGGTCCAGTCTAGTTTGTGACATAACAGTAACTGCTCTTTTCTTCCCCTACCCACTAAAGAACAGGCACATGAACCAGTTTGCAAATAAAACACATTGGAAATGCTAAACATGCATTCAAAGGACCTGTCCCTGAAACATTTGTACATATGTATCACACAGCATACTATTTTCATGTATTGTCAATCATTTATACCTCTGAAATGGCTTGACAAACATGGCCATTCCACCAGTGCACTTCTAACTAATGCATACAGATAACAGTGTAAAGTACTTTGTTTCATATTATTCATCAACATATTCCAGCATATGCATTATGTATTTAAAAAAATGACAACATGCCTGCTGGGGTTCAATACTCCTCTGTGAAGATAGCTTGGGAAATATTTTGCTTTGGTAAACATGTAGCAAGTATCCCCACCATCAGTTTGGCTAGCTACACATTTGCATTTTTATAATGGAGTAGATAATTAATGGACTGCATCTGTCTAGGCTATGTTTCAGAGATGCTAATTACAGCATAAGCAGCTGAAATGAATGCTAATCAGCCAATCTGGTGGAGCTATTCAAGAAGTTATAAAGCAACCCTTTAGATCCCATGCTAGTTTTTCCTGTGGATTTCAAAAGTAATGGAGTACAAACACAGAATGTCTACATAGTCAGAATGTTAGGAAGTGCTGCTGCTGCTTAACTCCATTTGTATGTGCTACAGGCAGCAGGCAATGCTGCTGCTGCCAATAGGCCTAGGCTGAGACAGAGAAGAGTTTTCATGCCACATTTAACTTCCAATAGGCCTAGGCTGAGACAGAGAAGAGTTTTCATGCCACATTTAACTTATCACAATATACATGACATTTACATTGTGGAGTGCTACAGGGTGGACAGGGATGCAATACAGGAACCCTTCAACCTCTGCCAGTCTCAATTCAGAGCCACAGCCTTTACCTCCCCATGTGTTGGCTGTGTACTGCTTGCATCACAGTTAGCCCTTAGTGAGGTAAGTTGGGCAGATGAGGAAGTAATTGCAGACAGACAAGACAAACAAGACAAGAGCTCTTAGCACACCCTGTAGGCTTTTTGTAAATCCACACCATTATCTTCTTCACTATTTTAAACATCTTTTTTTCAACTTGTATGTCATTATCATGCTCTATTTTTTAATTCTTGTTGTTCTATATCTATAACTTGCAGATGATCAAATCAAAAATATCCTAGACTCTTACATTTCCTACATTTCTGTTCACAAATGTTGATGTTATATTCTATTTTCTCACATAAAATACATTTCTGTTTTTCACATTGTTGAATATAATGAAATGCAGAGCCACAGAAGTAAGTTTTTGGCCACTCTATATGACATGTATTTTATAACCAAACACAGTCACAACACTCAGAATATGTACAATCATTTATTCTTCAGTTCTCAAATTAACCCACAATCCCCATGCCACATTCCAGATATTATGGACATCATACATGCTTCAGTATCATGTACAGAATGAATAACTCAAAAATATTACTTTATAAAATCAGTCTCTACCAGCAGTTCAAAACTGGACATTTACACTCCTTGAAACTGCCATAATATTTCATTGTGACAATATTATAGAAATATATTATTGTGACAATGGAAAACACACTTTTTTTGAGATCCCACTGATTCATAAAATGATCTGCAGCAGCTTATATTGTCAAATGTCACATCGTAATATGCATGAAGGCACACTCATATGAAACAGTAATGCAGAAAGGCACTACTAGAGTGTTCCACACTGAATGTTTATCTATATTCTGATCCATTTAAAAAAAATGTGAAAAACTAATAACTTACTATATTCCACTGTATAGCTTCAAACTTCATTTTGTAATGCTTGGAAATATGCTGCCTTTTTCCTCCTCCGCACCTATTATTACAGTACTAGTTCTTGCATATTCATCAAGCAGCTTCCAAGCTGAATGTGTACACATTTTAAAACCTTTATACTTTTTTCATCATGTGTGCAGCCTCTGGGTTCTCCTCCTTGTTAAATTGTGCATCACATCTGTCCATAATCTGGCTCCAAGAGATAGCCTCTTCCTGTTATGCTTTGTCAACTTCCATTAATTGTTTTCAATGTTTCATTCTCCAATTAACCTTCCACTTAAACCATTATTAAAACGGAAGCATTACCTATTTGTCCATTTTTAGCTGCCCAGAGTCACCCACCACATTTTCCCCCTCCTGTTCACAACTACCCTGTGTCCCATCACAAATGTCTGAAATTGAAAACAACAGGTGAAGTTCCCCAGCCCCCTTGCCATATATCCCCTAGTCAGTATGAACACTACCTTGGGTCTTCCCTGAAAAGAGGCCATTAGCCATTGACCTAGTGGGACTAACCTGGGCAACAAAGCACAAATAAAATACAATAAAATAAAGTAAAAAATGGCAGTTGCTTAGTCTAAATATGAGTCATTTGTTTGAAACTGTAAAACCACCACGAATCCAGTTTCATCAAAACCAATGTATTGATGTCACCATTCAATGAAGAATACCAGTCATTGAATCAATCCAAATGTTTCACTGTCTTCTTCATTTTTCTCCCCAAATTCATCATTAATATAATCAACTTCAAGTCTGCCTTAACTCAGAAAAGGGTAAAAAATTACTAGCACTGCTGTGTGTTAATTGATTTGTTGTGGAGCTTTTCTCCGCAAGACTCCATTGAAAATGGGCTCCTTGTGGCCCAATGGACTATCCTGGCAAACAAACTGCAACTAACTAAATAAATAAATAGTGTTAATAGTTACACCTTTTCTAAGTATTATTTCCCTTTGTGCTGATGGTCATTATCCTCTTCCTGCATTCTCTATCACTCATTCATTTTATGTTCACTTGACTTCATGCCATATCAGCCTATGGGGAATCCACAATCTCCATCAGAGATTTGCATATTAGCATCTGTACTCTTTAGGTAACTGGTTTCACTGATACAAGTTACTAGGGAAGAACCTGCTGAACAACCAGACACAAATGGTAGATGATTTTAACTTGCTCAGTTTCTCTGCCCTACACATTCCTGACATGTTCACGTCTGAGGCAAGATGCAATACCAGACAGGTAGGCTGTGTGCACTATAAGTTACAGCCAGATAAGAGGCCATCATAGGGTATGAATGATTTTAACTTCTTCTATTACCTGTGCACAATGTACAATTGTTGTATTATTACTCTGCTTGCCCTATTTGTACTACTGTCTCTATGTATTGTTACATTTTTGATTTATAAGTACCACTGTACTTGCACATGTCAACTGACCTAGGTCATGGCTGAAAAGGGTCTGCTGAGCAGTCCCCTTACCTGTTTAACAAACTGAAAAAAAATACATAAATACCTAAATAAATACCCTACTTGTCCCTTTTGTTCATTCATGTGCCCAACTGAGGCAGGACATGGGATACTACTACTATGGACTATTCATGCTGATATTCATGTTCACAAATCTGGGTACATTGCCTAGGCAGTGGCACTTGTTGGAGTGGCCAAATGGCTACCAGATCAATACTGCTGCTGCTTCACACTCATCTGCCCTTGAAATGGGCAAGATTGTATCAGCTGCTAATTCCCAAATCACTTCACTGTCTCCTTTTGTACTTGGGACATTAAATCTCTTCACAGTGAAGTCATCCCAAGAAATTCCATTGCTGTTGCCAAACAAAAATTGTTTTTTTTCAACACTCTACCATAGGCCTCTCCTAATCTACACTCTCATGGTTCTGCAGCTATCTGTCAAACAGGGTGCAATCTGCAAAATGGAAACACAATCTCTCTCTTAGGCTAATGGCCTCTTTTTAAGGGAAACCTGAGATAGGATTCATACTGACTAGGAGAAATGTGGCCAGGACACTGGGGAACTTCACCTATTCATTTCAATCTCAGAGGTTTGTGACAGGCCATAGGATAGTTGTGAACAGGAGGGGGAAGACATGGAGGGTGACTCTGGGCTACTAAAAAAAGACAACCAATCTCTGTCATTGTACCTTAGGACTCAGTTCTTGGCCCACTGGTATTTAATATCTTCACTAACAACCTCTATGCATCCACCAAGCAAAAAAATATTGTTTTATACTTGGATGATGTCACTCGTGTGTGCACAGCACCAAATCTTTTTCAGCTGCTTCAAAAGACCCAAGGATCCTTTTCTTCTCTGAAAACTGGATACAAAGCTTTAACTTACTGTTAAATGCTAAGAAACAAAACTTACACTTTTCATTCCTAAGCATATATTAGCACAAAAATAATCTTTTAGAATTCTGTCAACCAGCAGTATGTCTATAGATTCACCCAAACAAAACTTAATGCCACTATAGGTGACAACCTGAAATAAAACTAACACATTTCCATGACAAAATAAAACACCAAAATTTGGTCTCCTGTATCATGCTAAACCTTTCCTCACTGACTCTTCTAAGAGGATTATAGCATCAGCATACTTCCTCCTAACTCGTCTTTAGGCATCCCCCATCCTTACAAATCTTCATACTATTCTTAAAAAACAAACTGAGCTCTTGCTACAACAAAACCACAACATTTACAGCAAACCTTCCTCATAGATCCCACTACTGCCAGGCTCTAAAGCATCTGGACTGGCTAGAACTACGTACGTATGTTGCCTACAATCAATTACTTACAGCTCACAAACTTGTATGCAAATCAGAGAACTGTTCTAAACAATTCCCTCCAGTTATACTCTGCACAGAGAGATCACCACTCAACCAACAAATCCTCACTCAGTGTCACCAAATCTAGTAACTCTGCAGGAGATGTTATACTCAAATTATGTATAAAAACCCTGGAATCTAATGCCTCTCACTTGAAAACAAATCGACAAACTGAACAGTATTAAGCAGGCCCTAAAGCAACAACTGAATAATTCCCAGCTACGGTCCTGCTCTCACCTAAGATAAATGCTCTAAATCTGTTCTCCTCTCATTAAATCCTATCTTATCTTCAGCCCTACCTTCTACATTTTCCTTCACAAACATCTCCTTTTCCCCACAAATATTGCCTTTTTCCTCATTGCCTCACACCTAACTATCCACAACACCTAGCTTGTCTCTTCCTTCCTTTTCCACCCTAAGTCACCTCCTCTTACTTTATTTCACCCTCTTCCTTTTCTCCAACCTTCTTTTCTACTCTCTCATTCCACATCTCCTTTTTTCATTCTACATTAAATTAGTTTCATATCTCTATCCCTCTTACTTACTCCTTTTCCTGATCCCATCTCTTCCTTTTTAACCTCATACAACTCTGATGATATCTCCTCTTCATCCAGTGTATAGTTTGACATAGCCCAATCTACTCCTGAGTTTTACCTTTTTTATCACTCAGCAACATTTAACTATATAATTCTGATCAGAAAGTATCCAGTATGGACTATCTAAATTGGCCTTAATCTTTATGCACAAAAACTGCTATTATTATTTTGCCTGTTTAGCGTGAAACACCATATTTCACAACTTGTGTAACTACTGCATTTGTTGTTCTAATTTGGGTACATACTTATGAATATTGTTGCATTTTACTTGTTTGTGATCTAAGTATCTGTGTTAATATTTACATGTGGAGTTTTTCTCCCTGGGCCTCTGCTGAAAACGGATTTCACATAGCCCTTTGGACTTTCCAGGTCAACAAATGCAATAAATAAACAAAAATAAACAAAATTTCCCTTTTCAACAACCAACTTCTTTGCACTGAAGCTATATATTGCTTGTACCTACAAAAGCATAAACTACTCGTGTTTTATAGGCAGTAATGACTTTTCTTAGTTCCACATGTATTATGCCAGTATTTATAGATGGTTAGTGAATAGTGCTGCATGAATTAACACTGAAGGAAGAGGTGTTTCAGAGGCGCAAGTAGTGTGGCTGTGCTAGGTTTAAAATAGCATGGTAGGCAGCACGTGCAGATCATTGCATAATGATATGGAAATGAGGTTTCTCATGCAAATTACGAACACTGAGTAGTAAATGATAGCAGCAAACATAGCAGTGAGATTCAAAGATGTAAATAAAACACACGTGCTCTATGCCACAACATTCACCTATTGTGAATGCCATGAAATACATGAGTACAAGACACTGCAGTGTTGGCAGTACCATCAGCTACTGCAGAACAATACATGCTAGTTGCCACACTCAGAACCAGTGCTCACAACATTGTGCACAACAGCCCTCTGCGCAAGCATTAATGGTACCATCAGTACCTATCCCACCCCCAGTTGTCTGATAAGAAAATTGCGGTCTGCTTCTGTATGGATGGGGGACCATATTGGAACTTGTCAAACTCTGTCACTCTCCATGAAGAACCCAGGGGCATGCATGGACAGCTTATTCCCAGTGGTTACCATGGTATGTATATCCTTAACCATCCTAGCTACAGGGATCTTTCAGCAATACAGATGATATGCTAGGAATATCACACGCTTTAGTCTCATGCATCCTACACTAGTTTATTGACATCATGTTATAGCATGTGGAGGTATATATATGGTTGTCAAAGACTGTAGAAGAGGGGCCATCAGTATGTGAGTGGTTTACACCATTGCCCATCTCCCCTGAAGTCATAGGAGTCACTAATTACACACGTATTGCAGTCAAGGCCACAACCAGTTCATATGGTGCCAGGTAAATGAACAGGAAAGGTTTTCACTCCGTAAGCTCCCAGGTAGTGTGCAGTGCCCTGAGTATCATCTATAATTTTTCTATTTCCTACCCAAGCAGTTAGCATGTTTCTCATATCTAACATTTGTCCAACCTATACCAGTGTTTTATACATGATGACTTCCTACAGGATCAGCTACGTGGCAAGTGCACATGTTGGTGAGCATAAGGTATAAAGGCCAGTATGTAAGCATGTAGCAGGCCACATATAATGGTGTCATTGTGTATTACAAGGGATGCCTGATATGCAATGGAACCATGGCTGATGAACCCCATGAATAACTCTTGGGCCACAGCAGAGATGGCATATAATCCTGTGCACACAGAAACATGGAATGTATTTTTGTCCAACTGAAAGGTTGCTTCTACTTTCTTGATGCATCCAGTGGGACACTGCTGTATTCAGCTGAGACCTGCAGCCTGAGATTTGCATTGTATGCCATACAGCATTTGTAAATGGCTATGTCAGCAAGGAAACTTCTCAGGTGGGCCTCCCATACCTGCTGATACAGGGAATAAGAAACAGGGCAATCAGTCATAGGAAGAACACCTCTGGACAATGTAACAATATAAGGAACATTCAAAACAAAAGTCAAAAAATATTATGTACTTGAATCATTAAGAGACTTGCAGTCTGCAAGGGTGGTATCACTTAAGTTGTATATTTAATCATCATAGCATCTTCCCTACATTACATTCAAAAAATATTTAACTTCAAACTGTTATCTAGGAACACTGTACTGACTGCACCAAGTAAAGATTGTAACTTAGCAACTTACATGCCAGAGCTAGTACCAATCATGCTTAATTTATATACTTAACAAATAACAATATAAAGTTGTTGTTGTTGTATCTTTCGGCTTTTCCCGGTTAGGGGTCGCCACAGCGGA
This sequence comes from Protopterus annectens, assembly GCF_019279795.1. Classification (NCBI taxonomy): domain Eukaryota; kingdom Metazoa; phylum Chordata; order Ceratodontiformes; family Protopteridae; genus Protopterus; species Protopterus annectens. The sequence goes on along the minus strand of NC_056727.1, from coordinate 204,821,590 downwards.
ACTCCGGTCTGCTAATGATTGGCAGTATATTTTTACGTACCGAGTTGCCAGTCCTGACGCACAACCTTCAAAGAAGGTACGCCCATTCACACATGTCTCCACACAGAAGACGCTTTATCTGAGAATCGAACAGGACGTCTTACTGTGAGGCGACAACGCTACAGCAGCACCACCACTGCAAACAACAATATAAAGTAAAACAAAAAAAAGTAAATAACACAGAACATAAAACAGATCTCTGGGACACATCACTGGAACAGTCAAGCACCATATACCTGCACTTGTTTCCTGTTTTGAAGGTATGAATTAATCTACCTATCTACATAGCCATTAATTTCTCAGTAAGACTCTAATAATACCATTTTGTGGCACAGAATCAAGAGCCTCTTCCAAATATATGCAAGTCCCATGAAGTGACAAACCCTTTTCTAAAGTCATACTAATGAGATGGCAGGACAAACATAAATATCCATCCATCTATTTTCTAAACTGCTTGTGCTGGTGAGGGATATGGTGGTTATGCTGAGCAGGGTAGATTAAACTTCTATATCCCAGTAATGTTCTACAGCTCACTGCCTCAGTGCTACCTGGTGACCTGAGTAACATTATATCTGCAGATGTCTTGTGCCTTCTCCAGGGACTCTTCCCAGTGAGTCATGCATTGCACGCCTCCTGTGGCAGCCACCCATCAGCACAAGGTGTCCAAACCACCTAAACTGACGTCTCCTAACACAAAGCAGCAATGGCTATGCTCTGACCTCTTCCTGGATTTCCATGTTCTTCAATCTGTAATGAAGAAAGAACCTAACTGCACTGCAAAGGAGCTTAACTTCTACTAACTTCTACCTCTTGTATCTCTGATCTTATCATTTCAATGACTACCTAAAGTTCATGGCTATAGATGAGAACAGGGACATAGACTGATCAGAAAATTAAGACCTTTAACCTGTGACTAAGCTCTGGCTTTACCACCATGATTTCAGGACTGCTACTACTAAATTATTCTACCACTCAAGGTCCTAATCCATCTACCTTCACTCACGAACAAGAACCCAAGATACTTGAACATTTCACCTGAGTTAGTTACCTATGCTTAAACTTCAGAAGACAATTCTTTCTTTTCATAGGTTCATAGGTAGGTACTAGGCTATCGGCCCAAGGGCCTTAGTAAGCCTAGCCAGCAAGGTTCACTGGCTTATACCACCCAAGAAAGTTTAATTCCTGTGCCCCTGTCAAGCAGAGCCACAGAAGTGATCCCCGGAGTGTATTTCCTATTTCCCATTCACTCATCAAGATTTTTCTTGAAGAGTGCTAATGAGGAACTTTGCCTGACATAGATGGGTAGCTTGTTCCAGAGTATAGGAAGTCTCTGGGACAGGACAGAACCATGATGTGTGAACTGAAAGTGCTGATTTTCATCCCAGATATTTTGCACTAATTAGCAGATCACTCCACTCCATGCTGGAGGTCATAGAGAATTGAGGCTAATCGAGCAACATGTACAAACAACAAATATGCTATCGTCATGTAAAGAAGCTGGATACTCTTGAGTGTACAAACAGCAAATATACTACCGTCATGTAAAGAAGCTGGATACTCTTGAGTGTACAAACAACAAATATACTACCGTCATGTGAAGAAGCTGGATACTCTTGAGACATTGACTGAGCCTTGATATCCTGTCCATGCAAACTGTGATTAGGAGGGGTGACAAGGCACACAACTGATGGAATCATATGCCCACCTTGAGCATATTCAGCTTAATGTTAATGCTCACCCTTCGACTAGGGGGACTGAATGGCATGCAGCAAGGGACCCCATACTGCGGTGACACTTCCCACAAAACATTGTCAGATACATGGTGACATGCCTTCATCAAGTTCTGAAAAGAAGAGTTGCTCAGCTGTTGTGTGGCCAGGATGGAATTCATATTGCTTCTCTTGAATGAGAGGCTTCACTATTCTATGAGGTTTTGTTCCAGAACCTTGCTTACGCTTTTTCCCAGGAGATTGATGAGCAATGTTTATAACCTGCTTTAATGTAACTGCTGGGCACATGTCAGGAAAAACTAACCTCACATAGTAGCAAGCTGCAATATAGTTAAACACATGCCTGTGTCTGGCATTGTTTTTTATTTGGTTTAATAAAATTGAAAAGTGTTGCTGTCATCCATATCATCTTTGCCATTGAGCTCAAAAATAATTAATTGTTTCATGGAAAATCTTCACACTATCCAAGATGCCTTACACTGAGGAAGGATGCAGGCATTTTTTCCACATGCTTTGTGATGTAATACTTTGTTTTAACATCATAGGATATGTTACTTCACACCAGTGCTAGTGTCAGACACATGATACTGTTATTGGGCCATGTTACTGTAAAGCACTTTCATACTTCTCAACTGTAAAGATTTTTGCAGAATGCCTAGATTTTTACCACACATTTTTGGTCTGTTTTCATAAAATTGTGGTTTTCTGGCAAATTAGTGGCAAATCATTAAAGACTGAAGTTAGAAAATAATGACAGACATTTGAGTTTTAGAATTAATTCCCTTTAGAAAATTCATGCTAATGCAAAACCTGTTATTCTATCAAAGTTCTAAGTTTGTAAGAAGAATATTTAAAAAACATCCCTATTTTTCAGCCTTTGTCCCACTTTTATTAATGGCTTTGTCCAGATTTCTTGCTTTAAGAGGTTGAGAGGTATGCTTAGACTGGTTAAGGTACAAATCTTAATTATAGCATATTGTGTATGCCTCACATGAACATAACAGCACCTGTAATGAACTATTAAACCTTCTGTGATACTTTTTGGAGATGCAGTTAGAAAGGGGTCGTGCACATTTATTATTTTTACAGCATGACAACATTTCCTTTCTGTCCAGCAGTTTGTATGCAGTTCATATGTCAGTCAAATTACAGTTATTCATACACTCATATTACCTTTTCATCTGAGTACTTATCTCATAACCTAAGGGATGGACACTACGTATGTATTCCTATAGAGACATCCCTTAGGTATATGTGAGGAAAAGTGGATTTGCGCACAGAAGTTAAACAAACTAAACTAGCTATTCTTGTTCTCTTATTGCTCTGTGTTACAGGAGTTATGCTGCCGCTGTTCTGTTGGTGCTGCCAGAGCCAGAGTCATGCCGGTAAGGAGAGTTTTGTTCTTTTATTTGCAGGAGTTATGGTGCTCCCATGTGTGTGTGTGTGTGTGTGTGTGTGTGTGTGTGTGTGTGTGTGTGTGTGTGTAAAATGCCCCAGTTAGGTATACCTGGGTGGTTAGTGTTACTTAGGCTCAAATAAGAGCCTAAATTCTCTACCCATACCACCACTTGTGATTCAGGGAGTTGAGTCCATAGCTCTCAACTGTCCAGATTTTCACAGAATATTTGGCTCATACATTTGTTTTTTTCCTCTTAACATTTGAGGTTTTCTGCCAAATCAGTGAGAACTGAATTCACTAAATAATGATAGCCCTTTAAGTTTCAGTCTTCCTATCTTTCAGGAAACACATGGTAACACAAAGCACTTTATTTTAGCAACTTTCTAAGAGTATACAAGCAATATTTAAAATGTGTCCCTGGCTTTGGGCCTTTGCCCCCCCCCCCGCAAATAAATGTTGACTTTTTCCAGATTTCTTGTGCTGCAAAGTTGACAGATTTAGTTGAGTGTCAAGTGGATTTTACAAGGAGCTGAGATCTTCCGGGGAAGAGACGTTTAGTGCTACTTAATGCTAAGCAGTTTGTAATGGTAGTAGCACAACAGGTAGTATACTTGCTTTTGATGCAGAAGGCTGTGGGTTCTACTCTCACAGTACGCAAATGGCTCACTGATACTGTACTCTGTTGTACTTTAAAGTGAGTGGATACCGTAGTCCTATGAATGTCCTTCTTTGGAGGAGTTACCTAGTAACTATGTTTCTGTTATCAGTTTACCAATTTATTCTTCAAGGACAACAGGCACTTTATTTGTAGATGAAACAATGAAATATAAAGTTGTTTGCTAGCAACAACCCCCTCATTAGTTACAGATTCCTTTAATGTGGAATTATTTAGATGACTTACTTCTGCAGAGATTTTGCATATTTACTGATATTGGTGGATTGTTCACAGCAAGAGGTTCTCCTGTTCGATTCTCAGCTGGAGTGCCTTCTGTGTGGAGTCTGCATGTCCTCCCCGCAGCTGAGTAGCCTCCGAAAGTTATGCGTGAATGGGCGTGCCTTAGCTGAAGGCTGGGCGTCGGCCTGACAACTCGGCATCATAAAAATCGACTGCCAATCATTAGCGGACCGGAGTTCCGCTATGGCGACCCCTAACCGGGAAAAGCCGAAAAGACAAACAACTGATACTGGTGGATTGTAATGACAGAAGTTTGAGTGGCCTTTTATGGTTGAAATTTTCAGAAATGGGTAGTTTTGTCATTATTGGTTCATACATTTTGTTTCATTGCTTACTAGAAGACTGTTCCAAACTACAAATTTAAAACACATTCTAACAAGCGGTAGTATACAAGGAATGTAATTTATTGCAATCAGGTTAATACAATCAGGAAGGTGAATCAAAGAATGCATACATGTATGCTTGCTCACAGGATGCAGGAATACCAAAGGGCTTTGGCTGAATAAATTTGAGATGACTGCAAGCTAGGAGCAGTTATTGAATCCCCAAATGACTTAGCCATCATGAAGAAAGATTTGTCCCAAACAATAACTGGTGCCAGAATCATGAATTGAAACTAAACTCCAAGAAATACATTATGGTATCCTTTGGGAAGTCATCTACTCCAGGAAACTGCCAAACTGACAATGCCCCCTGAGAACTGATCCAGTTGTTTGGCATTTGGGAACTTGTGTGTACAGTGACGTACCTTTTGACCAACATGTGCCCAGAGTCATATGAAAGTCTTTCTATATTGCACAGCTTATAAACCAATTGATTTTGACTAGATCTAGAGATGTTATTGTCCCACTTTACAAAGCCCTCATTAGGACAATCATTTTGTATAATGCCCACTTTGGCATGTATCTGTCTAGACCCATGCAACAATTGGAATACCCACAGAGATACCTTACTAAAAGGATACAAGCCCTAAACAACAGGTCTTGCATGGACCACCTCAAAGATTTATCACTATAATCAGTATCCTCCAGAGTGCTTAGAGGTGATGTGTCTTGCATACAATGCATCCTCTGACCTAATACAGATGGACCTACTGAACATCAGCAAGTCAAATGGCATCAGAAATACTCAGTCCAGATATCTAAACTGAATGTTGTGAGAGATGGATATATATTACAGAGGCTACCACTGTTCCATAACAGACTATCCATTCAAGTAAAACAAAGCTCATCCCTGTCCATATTCAAATGCAACTTGGATTTAAGGATGGGTAATAGAAAATGTAATCCGGGATTGCCCCTCTTGCCACTAATGGATAGAGGCAGTTCCTAAATGTCACATCCCTTACATGGGTCCCCTCAAATTATCTATAGTATGATGACATTTATTCTCACTTGGGCTAATATACAATTAACAGCCATGGGATAGGTAAGACCAATCAGGAAATGTTAATTCAAGCACCAAAAGGGAAACTGGCTAAGCTTAAAATGTTCTCCAAGTGAACCTATGTTGTGGTGGTAAATAGTTTTTCAAAATTGCCCTTGTAGATCACTATGTGCCCCTCTCACCCTCCACCTACCCCATCACCAGTCTTCAACAGCTTCCGGCGCCTCTGAGCTTAAATGTTTCCAGTGTAACAAATTGCTACATGTATGGTTCAGCATTCACGGTAACTGAGTGGAAAGCAAAAGCCTCATGTTGGAGCTAAGAGAGGTGGCACTATGGTGGTGGTGGTGGGGGGTTGGTTTGAGACCACAGTTGCTACAGCTTAACATAACTGCTGTACCTTATCCTGGTGGAGGGAAAAGAAACTACTGCTAAAAGGTATGCTACATTCGATATAACTATTATTAAGCCACCCATTGCTATGGAGGAGCATTATTTTCCCAGGAAGTGTGCTCCACTTAGGTCCATGGTGAGAGCACCTTTTAGGTGGCATTGGTTGGACTAAGATGGGGGATGGAAACAGACAGGTGACAGTGTTTGACAATATCCGAGTAGATGCTTTTATAGGTAATGAATTTGAGGATACAGAACCTTATATACATGCAATTGCATACAGACAGGCTTAGAGACAAGTGAGTAAGAGAGACAATGGGGAGAATCAGACAGTGCCATAATGTCAGCCAAAGGCCAGATATATGCCTACCTTAGGAAAACAAGCCTGAATCTGAGCTACATCTGTTTAAAAATACCAGACTATCTTTGAACATTTCTGCTTTATTTAAGAGCTAGGTGACAGCAGCAAGGCTAAGCCTGAGCCACAGATGGTAAAAATAGTACACTTGCTTTGCAATAGCAGCTGTCAAATCCAACCTTACAGCACTTGAAGGAGGTATCCAAGGAAGTTTCTGATTCTCAAGGTTAAGAGGAGACTGCATACCTGGATAATAATTTAATGTGTGGAGAATGGATTCTTGATATTCTTCCACTGGACATTTTCTCAATAGCTCATGATATTCCATTTTTAGGCCAAATGGGCAAAAGAATACAAAATGAGATACAACATTTCTTTTGGCCAGGCACTGCAAAAATTGTGAGAGGGTACTGGAAGATATGCGAGCACTTCAAAAAGTTTGGAAAAGCAGTAGTCAAAGCTAGGGGTACCTTGATGTCTTTGATATTATTGAAGAAACAGTCCCAAGAGTAGCCAAGGACATTGTTTGGGGTATATATTGGTGGTGGTAAATTATGCTACTAGGTATGCTGAGGTAGAACATTTGCCTCTTCTTAAATTAAGACAGAATACATAGCAAATGCTTTTCTGGAAAATTTTAGCAGAGTGAGATTTCCTCTGCAAATACTGGTAAACAGATGTGTGACTTTCATGCCAAACCAGCTGCCCTGGTTGTAGAAGCACTGTTGGGGTAAATCAATTAAAAACAAAGCCCATGCTAATGATTTGAAAGAGAAGTTTATCATATCCCTCTAAAATCATTTTAAGGGCATCTGAAGTGGGAGCTGGACAAGTACCTGCTCCATTTCCTCTTTGAATACAGAAAGGTAACTTAGAAAAAAAACACACACGCACACACAAATATATATATATATATATATATATATATATATATATATATATATATATATATATATATATATATATATATATATATATATATATATATATATATATACATATATAGCCCCCAACCATATCAATACGGTAGAATGTTGTTTGCCTAAATAGTGATAGTGTTACGGAAAGTTTTTTTTCCTAAGGTAAGGTGCAGGGTTAGGTTTAAGGGCAAGGGCAAGGTTAGGGTTAGCATGCATTAGTAAGGTGGGCAGGGGGTCTTGCTTAATAGATCAGAATCTTTGGATAGGGTAGTTCTGGCCATGAAATAAGCAAGTGCATGTCCACATATCTGCTAGGATTTTTTTTTAAATTTTAGATATAAATAGGGTCTTATTCTTCTTTTTTTCCTGGTTAGGGGTCGCCACAGCAGATCACCTGTCCGCTCATGATTGGCAGTGGAGTTTTTAAAGTGTCGAGTTGCCAGCCCAGCCCCCAAACTTCCACAGAAGGCACATACATGCACGCACTCACACCTAGGGTCAATTTAGAGTGTCCAATCCACCTACAGCATGTCTTTGGGATGTGGAAGGAAACCGGAGCACCAGGAGGAAACCCATGTGACCACAGGGAGGACATGCAGACTCCTCACAGAAGGCACCTCAGATGAGGATCGAAGCAGAGAACCTCTTGCTGTGAGGTGGCAATGCTAACTGCTGCCCCACCGTGGCTGCCCTTAGATTTTAAATAGAGTAAGGGAGTCAATTTGTCTAATTGGGCAAGGTATAGTTCATTTCTTTTTTAAATGCAACTAAAGTAAAGATAGTTACCAGCTATGCTACTGGATTTTAATATACTAAGCAGAAAATAAGTGGGGTGGATAGCAATTATCAAATGAAAGGTTTAAAATCTAAATCATGAAATATTATTTCACAGAGAGATAGAGATGGAGTGTGAGACCGAGAGAAAGATAGAGAGAGAAAAAGTGAGATGGGCTGCAGAAATGTGCTGAAAGCGCTTTTTAGAGTTTAAATCCACAAAGGGCTTTAAAGGTGTCTAGATGGGTAGAATAAATGGGTGGGAAGGGGAGTAATAGCTCTGTGAATCTAGTTTTAATATTATGACAGACCTCATGCATCAAGTACTTCCAGACTGACTGTGTGAATAGCTGTTTATCCACTTCCTCTGTTGTATAGTTGTTTGTGCACTGTCATTGACAGGTTGTATTAACCTGACATACAACTTTATGCAATATCTGAGGTAGTACAACTGTGATATTAATGGCAGCAGTTATTTCTATGGATGTAATTCAAATAAAGTGACTTTCTTTGTCACTAATATTTCTAAACACAAAACTTTAGAGCATTGTTTGGTAATGGCTGTTAAATATGCTTATGTCATCCTGCAATATTTCCAGGTAGAAGATTTAAGTAAGTACAGAGTGGGAAATGTTACTGTGTAGGATGATGGCTAGAGAAATTACTGGTGATCCCAGAAATCCAAACTATTTTATTTGACAGACATAGTTGTTTTTTTTTTTGCTTTGTTTCTAACTGAAACTGTAAGGCATGTTGTTAATAAACATCCAATTGCTTTCTTGTTACTGTTGAATGTGCACCCATTATATATTTATACTACAACCTTATCTTTCTGCCTACATACTATTAACACATTTTAATTACTATAGCTTATTTTTTATGAAAATGACTTTATACTGTGAATACTGATATAAACAGTTTCTTACAAAATATTTTGCTTTTTGTATATGTTTTAGAGGTAATCATCCGCTGTAAGGAAGTATGCCATGAAAAGATAGAAACAAAAGTAAAAGTTATGTTTTCCCTGCTACTTCTCTGCTTGTGTAAATAAAAGTTTTGAAAAAATACACATTACAGATGTACTTCTGGATATGTTGCTTTATCATAGCCTTTCAGAAAGAATTTTTGTTTTTATACTAACATGATTCTAGGTACACTGACAGCCATTTGTTCCAGATGGCTTGCACTGACTTTCTCATATTACTGCAGCACATTTCATTATTACTTGAGTGTAATAGCTTAAGCCTGCAACTGCTCATTTTCTGTTATTTGCTTCACAGAAGGATGAGATTCTAAAGAATATAAATATTTCAGGGTGGTCTGATATCACAGTCCCCTTACCAAAGAGCAACACAGTTGTTTCACTGCCTGTCACTGATCATTCTTTCTTTGAGGTGCAGTGAACTCAGTGTGAGAATAATAAAGTAAGAGGTATGGGGAACAAAACCACCCACCTGGGGGTGTACAGGGGCTTGCCCCCTGCATAAAACACTATTTTGTACGTGTCATTCTCTCATAACATAAAGAACAAAAAGTAAAGGACTCCTTCCACTGAAAGTACTGCCAAAAAATCCAAATAGTAAATCCAAAACATGACAAGCAGAAGTACAAGTGTTACAGGAATGTGTATTCTTAAATTGTCAGTTATGAGGTGTTGTGCAGTTAAGGCTATAATCTCTGGGTTGGTGATATAGACGTGCTGGATGTGAGTTTAAAATTTATGCCCATTGTTTTCCACAGCTGATAAGCTTTAGACTAAATTCTTTAAACTATGTTGAAAACTGTTAGTTTTATTTATTTATTTTTTTGTTGTTGCAGGTAACATAAATGTTCCCCTATTTAATTTACTGTAAAATGTCTTGCATGAAAATATTGTTTTTCATTTTGGGTATAACTTCTTTTTGTTATGAACCGAGGAAGGCAAATTTTGTAATCCTTCACTGCTGCATGATGCTACTGATAATAAGTATAGGAATGATGTTATGAGTCATTTCATTATTTCATTTGTTTGATGAATACAATGAAGGCAATAAGAAAATTGTGTTTGTTAAAATCCAATGGCAAGCTTTACAAAACCTGAGAAATAACAGTAATTTGATATTTAAGCAATCGTAAAAGGTAACCAAATTCATAGGACTCAATGCTGCTTAGTATTTAATAATGTGTCTAGAACATATTGATGATGATTCTACAGATCTGTTTTTTTAATCCCAGGATGGCTGCTTTTTTATTGCCTCCCCAAAATTCCTACAAGTGTACAATCCATCTGGATGGCCAGTTATCTCAGAGTGTGACAAACATCTAGAAAATGTAGGAAGAGTAATTACAACAATTTACTAACCAGGTAGGCACACTGGACACACAGTCTCTTTTCAGGGGTGACCTGGAAACCACACCTAAGTAAATGACTTGCTCAAAGGCAACAGAGGGCATCAAACCCTTCACTACAGAAACTACAGCTCACAGTCTTAACCTTATGCACCAACTGCCTGGCTGATTGACCACATCTGTCACATTATTGGGTTCTGGTATAAGGGAATCTGAACAAATTTTAGAGAACATGTCTTGTTTTGTGCTGGAGTACTTTATGAATAGGTTGATATAGATATATATATATATATATATATATATATATATATATATATATATATATATATATATATAGGTTTACTATCGAAATAAAGAAAGCAGTAACAACTACCATTCACATCCCCAAACCAGAACTGTGAATACCGTCAAGCTGACTGCTCAGAATGTTAATTTTTTCAGAAGGAAAAAAATCGACATTTGACAAGTAATGGACCACTCACCATCTGGAAAAAACACTGGAAAAAAAGGCATACACGTCTACTGTTTTGCAGCGGGGCTATCCCCCATGCACCCCCAATGTGGGGGACTGCACCCAACACATTCCCTGCTAATTATATATTCTAACTCCAAGATCACACTACAGTGAGGAAAAGGGTAATTTTAGTTTGATCCAATTAAAAACATCAATGCTCAAAACTGCACACACAAGCTACATGTTGACATCTCTGAGTTGACAGGATTTGCATTCACAGTTTTGCCTTATGACAAACGGTAAGGTGTGTTTCACTATTTTGATAGTAAACCGTATATATATATATATATATATATATATATATATATATATATATATATATGTGTGTGTGTGTGTGTGTGTGTGTGTGTGTGTAATATGGTTACAGATCATTTGAGTGAATGCTCATATGAGTGAACTTTCTTTTGTATGGAGTTTTTGCCAACCACATTTTGTACAAGATTACATTGCTGGAGGTTAAGGGAATTTGCCCTTTCCCTACTGTTGTGTGATCTCATCGTTGGTATATATATATATATATATATATATATATATATATATATATATATATATATATCATCTTCTTTCGGCTGTTCCCGTCTAGGGGTCACCACAGCGGATCATCTGTTTCCATTTCTTCCTGTCCTCTGCATCTTGCTCTGCCACAGCAACCACCTGCATGTCCTCTCTCACCACATCCATAAACCTTATCTTAGGCTTTCCTCTTTTCCTGTTAACTGGTAGCTTCATCTGTAGCATCGTTTTCCCAATGTACTCAGCATCCCTCCTCATCACATGTCCAAACCAAAGTAATCTTGCCTCTCTGGCTTTGTCCCCAAACCTTCCAACCTGGGCTGACCCTCTAATATACTTATTTCTAATCCTGTCCACCCTTGTCACACCCAGTGCAAATCTTAACATCTTTAACTCTGCCACATTCAGCTCAAACTCCTGCCTTTTTGTCAATGCCACTGTCTCCAGCACATATAACATAGCTAGTCTCACTACCCTGTTGTAGACCTTCCCTTTCACTCTTACTGGTACTCGTCTGTCACAAATCACTCCTGACACTCTTTTCCACTCACGCCATGCTGCCTGTACTCTCTTCTTAATCTCTCTTCCATGCTCTCCATTACTTTGAACTATTGATCCCAAATATTTAAACTCATCCACCTTCGCCACCTCTACTCCTTGCATCCTCACCATTCCTCTATCCTCCCTCTCATTCACACACATATATTCTGTCTTAGTCCTGCTGGCCTTCATTCCTCTTCTCTCTAGAGCATATTTCCATCTCTCCAGGGTCTCCTCCACCTGTTCCCTTCTCTCACTACAGAACAAAATGCCATCTGCAAACATCATAGTCCACGGGGACTCCTGCCTGATCTCGTCTGTCAACCTGTCCATCACCATTGCAAATAAGAAAGGGCTCAAAGCTGATACTTGATGTAATCCCACCTCCACCTTAAATGCATCCGTCACTCCCACCGCAGACCTCACCACTGTCACACTACCCTCGTACATATCCTGTACCACTCTTACATACTTCTCTGACAATCCCGACTTCCTCATACAATACCACAACTCCTCTCTAGGCACCCTGTCATATGCTTTCTCTACGTCTACAAAAACACACTGCAACTCCTTCTGACCTTCTCTGTACTTCTCCATCAACACTATATATATATATTTATATATATATATATTACAGAGAGTGTGGAAGCTGCAGGGCTCGAAACCACAATACCGAGCTGAAAATAACAAAAGATCTAAATAACGAAAATAAACAACAATGAACCTCATAACATTGAAAAAAAAACTTGCATACATCACTCCAGACAACCAACATCCACAACACTACTCAAACAAAAATACAAAACCATGTCCACAAAATATCCAAACAACCAACTAAAATTATATCTACCTTCCCACTTATAAGCTCAACATTACAAACATTTACAACTCTATCAAACAAAATAAATTAATCCATCTCAAAAAAGACTTGACCTTACCTTACAAACCTCCATAGCAAATCAGAAAATACTGACACTGCAGCTAAAGTAACACAATTAAAATGAATGTACTACAAAATCTTAAACAGGCACATTCATTTTACATATAAAAGTAAATAAAAAAGTCGTGCACTTATTTAAAAGTAAACTATAAAATACTATAAAAAAACTATAAAAAGTAAAAATAAAAAGTAAAAAATTATATATATATATATATATATATATATATATATATACATATATATATATATATATATATATATATATATATATATATATATATATATACATATATATATATATATATATATATATATATATATATATATATATATATATATATATATATATATATATATATATGTGTGTGTGTGTATGGATTCACTTTAGAAGCTCGAATTCCCAAAAACCCGAACTTCATATGGTTGAGACCTTAAGTTCGATTTTCGGAAACTCGAACTCCTAAAATGAAATGTAAAAAAAAAACAAAAAATGTCAAACATCACTTTTGCAAGGGGGGTTTGCCCGCCCCTACACCCCCCATGTGGGGGGCTGTGCCCCCCACGCCCCCCCTACTTAAATATACCAACTCTGACATCTCGCTACAGTGTAGCTGTATGCGGAAGTGCAAAACAAGAGATTTCCCATTTCCTGTCAACATCGCAAAAAAAATTAAAACATTACTTACACACAGAGAGTAGAGGAGTCCTTGCCTCTGTGTGTAAGTAATGTTTTAAGGTAAGTAAAGTGTTATTTTTTAACACTTTACACATTTGAGTTACTGAAAGCTCGGGCATATGGTCTCGACCATATGCAATTCGAGCTTTCAATAATTCAAGTATGTAAAGTGCTCCTATATATATATATATATATATATATATATATATATATATATATATATATATATATATAAATTCCAAGCTTGTTTTCTGCCTTTCCTGTAAGTAGTCTAATCCAGATACAGATTTGCTGTATCCAGGACTGTTTGTAAGCTTCTGTGCCCCAAGCCTTTCTGTGTTGGAGGGAAGCCTTCTAGCTTATCAGTGGGAGTGGTAAGCACTAGGTAGCCTATCTACTGCAAGAGTAGTTTCTGGCCCAGAAATTGCAGTTTATTGGCCATTTGGGCAGTTTTTCCATCTCTTTCATCTTTCTATTTTAAAAGCCTGCATTTGTGCTTGCTTCCCACCTTCCCTGTAACTAGTTTAGTCCAGATACAGATTTGCTGCATCCAGGACTGTTTGTAAGCTTCTGTGCCCCAAGCCTTTCTGTGTTGGAGGGAAGCCTTCTAGCTTATCAGTGGGAGTGGTAAGCACTAGGTAACCTGTCTACAACAAGATCCAGATCCAGATTCTTAGTTTTAGCACTTGAATTTGCTTATCCGTGCTCAGCACTTGTCGAAACTTGTTGTAAGCACTAAATAAACTACAAATTACTACAGCACTCTCCCTTCCTCATTACCTAGAGGAAAACAGTTTTGGTACTTACCTTCCTCACTTGCTTAGAGAAAAAGAGCTCTTGTACTCACTTTCCTCACTTGTCTAGAGGAAAATATTTTTTTATTCAGGCATGTCTAAGGGTCAGCTCCCATTGTTCTCTCCTGTCTATCTGATGAATCTGGGCATCTTGGGGCAATATAGTAATTGCCTCATGTACACAGACAGCCCTCTCCTCCTACCACCCAACACTACAACCTGTGAGAGATGCACATATCTAGCAAACTGGAGGTAAAGCTCTCTCCAACCAAGACAGAACTTGATAGTCAAGAGGAGAAGGTAAACACTTGCACCACACCACACTCATCACATCATCCTATTAAACCTACACCACCAAAATCCACACATAGAAACACAAAAACATTTGCAGAGGCTCTCAGTAATAATCTGCTCAAGCAACAGAGACCTCCAAAGCAGAAATGCAAGCAATCTCTCACCACTAACACAACCCAAATGACACACAGCCCACAGACTCAGTGTGCCACTCAACCACAGCCCATAAGGCAAAACAACATACCCAACACACTAGTCAGAGGTGACTCTATAGACAGGCACACTGATGTCCCACTCATCAAGCTAAACAAGGAGAAGGTCACTGTCAGCTGCCTGTCAGGTGGCAGGATCTGCCACATAACCCACGCAGTCAGGTCACTCCAAAACAATTACAAATATGACTCTGTGATTGTCCATGTTGATGTGAATGACCTGAGAAGTACCTCCCTGTACTACATGAAAAGAGACATGGAAGAACTCTTCGATCTTGTAGCCCAGGCAGGTATGACCCTAGCCCTGAGTAGCATCCTGCCATCGCCCAGAATGATACCACAGTACAAGGACAAAATGATTGACTTCAACAATTGGCTAAGCTTCTGGTGTCATTCTAAGGGGATCCAGTATCTGTCTGCCTGGGACGACATGGTCGACAGACCACGATGCTTTGCCAGAGATGGCCTGCACCTTTACCACTGGGATTCGAGATACTGCAAAGGCTCTTGCCACCCCTATAGTGCCTTTTTAGGCAAGGTTAAAATGACAAATTCACCACCATAACAGGAACAAGCAAGCAAAAACTGAGAGTAATGCTACTCAATGCTAGAAGTCTAAATCTAAAAATGCACTCACTCGAGGCACTCCTTAAAATGGAGAACATTGATGTCTGTGCAGTGACTGAGACCTGGTTCAAGGATCCAGAGAGCATTCCTGCATTACCAGAATATAACTCATACCACACTTTTCAGCCATCTAACCTGGTCCGGAACACCAAAGGCAGAGGTGTGTCCATATTCATTAAGGATATCCACACCTCCAGGCTAGTGGCTCAGCATAATGCAGCCAAGGTTTTCCAAGTGCAACTAACTCTGGGCAAAACTGCAATCCAAATATTAGCTTGCTACAGATCCCCCACCATGCCCCAGGATTCCCACTCCTCTTTTCTTGATGTACTGAAAAATATTAGGGCTCAACCAAACACTCTAATATTGGGCAATTTCAACTACCCCACCATTAACTGGGAAAACTACTCATGTACCAACTCCTTCACTCAGCGCTTTCTGGAATTCATAAATTCCAGTGCCCTGGATCAATTTATCCACACTCCCGCAAGGGACAACAATATCTAAGACCTAGTCATTACCAACATGCGTGACCGGTGTTCCACACCTGAAGTCAACTCCTCGTTGGTCAGATCCGACCATAAGCTAATCACCCTAGATATCCACATCCCACCCCCACCCCCCATTAATGAAACCATGGTAAAAAATTTCTCCAAAGCCAACTTCATGCTTCTTAAGACAGAAGTGGTGAGCTTCATGACACCCATGCAGATGGACAATACAGTTACGACTGCTGAATCCTACACAAATGCTATAAGCACTTAAACGAGTGCATGGATCTTGCTATCCCAAACAGAACCAAGACACTATCCTCCAAAAAAAGTAAGCCAATCTGGTGGTCCCCTGCCATAAACAAACTCTACTACGGAAGGAAGAAATTGTTGCAAAAGAGAGTAAAACCCCGTGAGTGGAGGAGCTCCCTGGTCAGCCTCAGCAAGAAGCTAAGATCCCTTATAAGATCCTCCAAAGCTAGCTATGAAAACAAGATTGCCACTGATTCTAAGGACAGCCACAAAGCATTCTATAGCTATGTCAAGAATCTCAATGGCAACACCCAGATCTGTTCTGAGTTACAGCACAATGGCACAAAAATTACAGAACCAACTGATATTGCCAACATCCATTGCAGATAGGTTCAGTGCTAACTTTACCCCCCTATCACCCCTAAAGGGCCCATATCTAAACAGGAAGAATGCAGAGTCCCTGTAATCACAACTTCACAGGTAAAAGCAGCACTCTCTAAAGCCAAAAACACAGCATCCCAGGCTGCGTTTACACAAACTTCAGAATGAACTGGCTCCCCACCTAAGCACCATGTTCAGTCATAGCCTCATGTCAGGCTTTGTGCCCACTGAATGGCGCACAGCAACAGTTATCCAATTCCATAAAGGGGGAGCCACCACTGATAATGGGAGCTATTCCTATTAGCCTGATGAGCCTGGTCTGCAAGGTCATGAAATGTATCATGATGGAATTCATAAACAAAGACATTGGTAACCTCCAAACTCTGGGCCCCACCCGGTTCGGGTTTGTGAAAGGCAGATCTTGCCTTCTGAACCTGGTCAACTTTTTTGAGGCAGTCACCAAAGCCATAGACGAGGGTAAGGTGGTTCACACAGACTATCTTGACCTCGCCAAGGCTTTCAACACCATCCCCCTTTCTGGAATTATATCTAAACTCACTAAACTAGGTATAAATCCCTATGTCACAAGATGGGTTACCAACTGGCTCACTGACAGAACCCACACTATAAAAGTTGCAGACTCCAAATCTGACTTCAAACCAGTAACAAGTGGAGTAACACAGGGTTCAGTCCTGGGACCTCTCCTGTTTGGTATCTACTTCTCTGAAGTACAGGCTAACACAAAAGGCCTCTGGCTAATGAAGTTTGCAGATGACTGCAAACTAGGAGCTATAGTCAAGTCCCCAAATGATGTGGACATCCTACAGAGGGGCCTCAATGAGACAGATGCCTGGTGTCAGAGCCATGGCCTCAAGTTCAATGCCAAAAAGTGCATTGTTATCCCCTTTGGTAAAAACTCTGTACCCATAAACTACCACATAGGCAGCAATCTTCTTAACACCAAATGTGTGATAAGAGACCTTGGGACCCAGGTGGACAGTAGTCTCTCCTTTGATAATCACATTGCCACAGTAGTCAGGAAATCCTTCTACATGGCACACCTCATCACAAAAGGGTTCTCATCCAGGAAAAAAGAGGTCATTGCTCCCCTCTAGTCGACACTCATTAGAACCATTATAGAGTACAATGCCCCTTCTGGAATGTACCTTACAAGACATCTGCAGCATCTAGAAAGGCAACAGAAGTACCTCACAAAGAGAATTACTAGCCTCAAACAAATGCTCTTCACTGACCATCTCAAAAAACTCCAGCTTTACTCTGTAGCATATTGCCTACTCCGAGGTGATCTCTGCCTATCATATAAAGCTATGTCAAACCTAGAGCTGTTGGACTTGCTACACCTAAACAAATCCCAATCCCTCCGAGCTACACACTCTAGGGACCTAAACCTTGTCACCACAATAAACAGGACTTGCTGGTGGGATGGATTCTTGTCCCAGAGACTTCCCATACTCTGGAACAGGCTACCCATCAATGTCAAGCAATGTTCCTCATTAACACTCTTCAAGAAAAATCTTGATGAGTGGATGGGAAATAGGAAATACACCCCAGGGATCACTTCTGAGGCTCTGCTCAACAGGGGCAAAGGAAATTAACTTTCTTGTGTCGGCGTAAGCCAGGGAAATTTGTTGGCTAGGCTTACTTAGGCCCTTGGGCCGATAGCCTAGTACCTACCTATGAACCTATGAACCTATGAACCTATAAACTAAATAACTTACAAAGACAACTATAATAACGTTTATGCAGGGGGGGATAAGATCCCCTACACCCCCACACCCCTTGCAAATTATATATACCAATTCCGAGATCGCACTACACTGAGGGAAAGGGTAGACTTCCTGATCTGTACTGCACTGTTATTTTCATATAAAAACACACCTGCACTTCTGTCTTCTAAGGTATGATCTTCTAAACTTTTGAGGTTGTGATCTTTCATTATTTTCATCTTGATATTGTGGGTTTTGGCATTTTGGCATTTGGGAATTAAAAGTAGATCCACTTCACTGAAATCCCATTTCACTGACATTCATTTCACTGAGACCAAATCATCTAAACTTCAAAACACTGACAATTCATTTCACTGAATCTCATTTCACTGAATTGTAAGCTATAGACGATGTGGCAGTGTGTAGAGTACTGTGAGGCAAGTAAAAGGTATATGCCCTGTTCCCCACTGTAGTGCGACCTGGAGTTAGTATATATATATACATATATATATATATATATATATATATATATATATATATATATATATTTATATATATATATATATATATATATATATATATACATACATATATATATATATATATATATATATATATATATATATATATATATATATATAGTTTGATTTTATACTGTCTGTTTTTTGTTAAGAGGATATATAAGTAGTTTTTAAGTTGTGGAAAGAGGTAGCCATTAGTTTTGTGATTAAGCTGTCGGTGAAATGAGATTCAGTGAAATGAGTTGTCAGTGTTTTGATGTTTAGGTGATTTAGTCTCAGTGAAATGAATGTCAGTGAATGTCAGTGAAATGGGATTTCGGTGAAGTGAAGTAGACCCATACACACACACACACACACACACACACACACACACATATATATATATATATATATATATATATATATAGGTTCATAGGTTGGTACTAGGCTATCGGCCCTAGGGCCTATACAAGGCCTAGCCATAAAAATTCCCTGGCTATTTCTTCCCACACTATTTACTTTCCTGGACACCTGTCTAGCAGGGCAAATGATGTGATACCCGGGATGAATTTCCTATCTCCCATCCAATCATCAAGGTTCCTTTTGAAAAGGGCCAAAGAGGCGCTCTGCTTGACATGTATGTATTCCAGAGTCTGGGGAGTCTCTGGGTCAGGAACCTATCCCTCCAGCATGTTTTGTTTATTGTGATGACCAGGTTTAGAACCCTGGAGCATGTGGCTCTGAGGGATTGGGATTTCTTTAAGTGTAACATGCCCAACAGCTCTGGGTTTGACATGGCCTTGTATGTTAAGCAGAGATCTCCTTGGATTAGATGATATGTGAGAGTATAGCTGGAGTTTTTTAAGGCGGTCAGCATAGGGCATCTGCTTTAGGTCTGTGATTCTTTTAGTGAGGTATTTCTGTGGCCTTTCCAGTTGTTGCAGATGTCTTGAGAGCTACATACCAAATGGGGTGCTGTATTCTATAATGGGTCTAATGAGGGATGAGTACAGTGGGACAATGACCTCCTTTTTTCTGGATGAAAAGCCCTTAGTGATGAGGTATGCCACATAGAAGGATTTCCTGACTGTTGTGGCGATGTGGTTATTGAAGGTGAGACCACTGTCCACCTGTGTCCCTAAGTCTCTTATCACACTTTCGGTGTTTAGTGTACTGCCACCTATGTGGTAATTCATGGGTACATGTTTATTCCCAAAGGGGATAACTATACATTTCTTGGCATTGAGCTTGAGCCCATGGCTCTGGCACCAAGCATCTGTTTCTGTAAGGCCCTTTTGTAGAGTATCCACATCATTTGTGGATTCAATAATGGCTCCCAGTTTGCAGTCATCTGTGAACTTTGTTAGCCAGAGTCCCTTAGTGTTGGCCTGTACTTCAGAGAAGTAGATGCCAAACAAGAGAGGTCCCAGAATTGAACCCTGAGGTACTCCACTTGTCACTTGTCTGGAGCTGGATTTGGAGTCAGCTACTTTTACAGTGCGGGTTCTGTCAGTAAGCCAGCTGACAACCCATCGAGTGACATAGGGATTAATTCCCAGCTTAGTAAGTTTATATATGATTCCAGAGTGGAGGATGGTGTCAAAGGCCTTGGCGAGGTCCAGATAAGTTGTGTGGACTGCCTTACTCTTGTCCATGGCTCTGGAGACTGATTCAAAAAATTCAATCAGGTTCAGGAGTCAAGATCGGCCCTTCACGAAACCAAACTGGGTGGGGTCCAGTGTTTGAAGGTTGCCAATGTCTTTGTTTATAAGTTTAATGATAATACGTTCCATGGCCTTGCAGATCAGGCTCGTCAGACTGATGGGGCGGTAGTTCCCGGGATCCAAGGTGGATCCCCCCCTTGTGGAGTGGGATAACTGTAGCTGTGCGCCACTCAGTAGACAGGAAGCCTGAGGTGAGGGTATGATTAAACATGACACTTAGGTGAGGTGCCAGTTCATTTTGTAGTTCATGTAGTACACAGCCCGGGATGTCATCTGGTCCCATGGATGCTGTATTCTTAAATATCTATCTTATATGTGTGTGTGTGTGTGTGTGTGTGTGTGTGTGTGTGTGTGTGTGTGTGTGTGTGTGTGTGTGTGTGTGTGTGTGTGTGTGTGTGTGTGTGTGTGTGTGTGTGTGTGTGTGTGTGTGTGTGTGTGTGTGTGTGTGTGTGTGTGTGTGTGTGTGTGTGTGTGTGTGTGTGTGTGTGTGTGTGTGTGTGTGTGTGTGTGTGTGTGTGTGTGTGTGTGTGTGTGTGTGTGTGTGTGTGTGTGTGTGTGTGTGTATTCATATATATATATATATATATATATATATATATATATATATATATATATGTATGTATATATATATATATATATATATATATATATATATATATATATATATGCATGGTTCTACCTGACTTCGCCGACAGCGAGAGCAGGAAGACCGACATCGAACGGAGAGAGAAAGAAGAAAAGAGAGAGACCCGACCCGAATCGCGAGTGGCAGAACATCGACAATGCAACGCCGAGTATCTTTGGTGTGAGCGGACGTAGTGTGACGGACGCTAGGGTGCGAGGCAGGTGGTGTGAGGACGAGGGGGTGGGATATAGGGGGGGGGGGGGAATAGAGTTAGAGTTATTAAGGTTGGGTGGTTAAGTGAGTTAGGGGTTAGGCTTAGGGTGGGTGGAGTAGGTAGGCGAGGCGGAGGGGTTGGGTGGGTGTTATGAGTTAGGGTTAGCGATATAGCAGTGGTTAAGTGGAGTTAGTTAGGGAGAGGGGTAGTAAGTGTGCGATAGTGACGGACCTTAGGGTTAGGTAAGGTTTAGTGTGGGCTTGTAAGGATTTTGGTGTGTGTGTGTTGTGTGTGGTTTGTGGAATGGGGATGTGTTTTGTTTGTAATTGTTATTGTGGTGTGTGCAGTGTATGGGGTTTTGGGTGTTTGTGTACGTCGGTTATTTCGTTGTCGGTTATGTGTGTTTTCGTGTTTATGGTGTGGTTTCGACTATGTCAGGTAGAACCATATGCATATATATATATATACATATATATATATATATATATATATATATATATATATATATATATATATATATATATATATATATATATATATATATACATATACATATATTTATATATATATATATATATATATATATATGTATAAAATGTCTATGCGTATGAGTATCGGTTCACTTTATAATTTTGAAAAACTGAAATACGAAATTTCAGTATTTTGAAATCATAAAGTCGAAAACTGAAAATCGCAAAAGTGCATAATCGAGAATTCGAATATCTCGAATTTGTGATTATGGCTTATGATACGTGGCGTGTGGTGTTGGGAGTGTATTGTGTATGGATGTAGGTGCAATTGAAGGTAAGTGAGTGTTTTGTAAGGGTTTTGTGTGGGAGATTGAGTGTGTCTGAATGTGTGGATGTATTATGTGTGATGTTTGTGTGTGTGCGAAGGACTGAAATGTGTGGGGGCGTGTTTTCTTTTTGTGTCTGTGCGATCGCAGAGTTAGTATATATAAGTGGGGGGGGTCATGGGGGCGCAGCCCCCCACATGGGGGTGCAGGGGGGCTTGCACTTACATGTAGTGTAGGTTTGTTTGTGTTTTCGTGTTTGTGTGTGTTTTGTTTGTTGTAGTGCGGGTTGGACGATGTATGTGTTGTGTGGTATATGGTTTGTATGTATTCATGATTGTGTGCTTCGTGATTGTATGTTGCCAGCATTATGGATGTTCGACTTTATGATTTCGAAATATGGAAATCCGGTATTTCAGTATTTCGAAATTATAAAGTGAATCCATGTGTATATATATTTGTCTATATATATATATATATATATATATATATATATATATATATATATATATATATACTCATAATATCGACATTATACCTCTCAACCTCTTAGTGCAAGAAATCAGGACAAGGCCTGACATAATGGGGGGGACAAAGGAGCAAGAATAGGGGCAGAATTTAGATGTTGCTCTTATAAACTTAAAAAGTTGCTACAGTAACAGGTTCTGTCTTTGCATCCATTTTTCTGAAAGATATGAGGTCTGAAACTCAAATGTATGTCATTACTTATTGACTTCAATCTTCAGATCACTCCAATGATTTGCTAGAAAACCACATATTTTACAAGGAACAGGCCAAAAATACAACTGTATAGAAATGGCAGTACCAGACCAAAATAAACCCAGGTTAAACTGCAAAAGCAAGCCTTCCTGGTGGAGCTCTGGTAAAGGTTGTACAACAAAAGAAAAAAATCCTGTCAAGAAGTAAGAGGGAATGTGCACAACAGAGCAAAAAGTCCCTCATTGGTCTAAATTGGTCTAAATAAGTGAATCAGAGAATTAGTTTAGTCTCTGAAAGTAGACTTTGAGGTAAAAAATAGACTCCAAAATTAAGGTTAACCATAAGGCATTTTTCAGTTATGTCCACAGTTTTAAGGGCAACACACAGCAATCTGCAGAATTAGTCATAGATGGCATCACCTATAGTTTGTAAGGTGATATAACAAATCTGCTGACTGAATTCAGCTCTTATTTCACCTTCCCATCACCCCCAGTCCCCCCCCCAAGAAATACCCTCCCCTGCCAATTATCACCAAAGAACAGGTTGGCATTGTGCTGTCTAAAGAAACATGGCTTTAAAGGGCCCAACCATATATCTGGTTGCCTGTTAAACAGTTTGAATCAGGACCTATCAGGCCCATTAGGATTTCTGCTTGACACTAGCCTCCAGATTGGCTTTGTTCCAGTAGAGTGGAGGACAGCAACAGACACCTCTCTGCATGAAGGGGGACCATCAACTGACCAAGTGAATTACAGATGGATAAGTTTAAGTAGTCTTATATGTAAGGCCGTGGAAAGAATACTCATGGACCTAATAAATAATGACATAGGAAACCTCCAAATATTGGAGCTGATACAATTCATCTTTGTCAAGGGCAGGTTATACCTGCTAAATCTGGTGGACTTTTTTGTCACTAAGGCCATGGATGAGGGTAAAGCAGTAAATGCTACCAACCTCAACCTGGCCAAGGCATTTGAATATTTACACATTCAGTTATAAAAATGTAGCAGACAATAACATATGATTGCATAAAATATTTACATAAGCATAGTGGTTTAGACATGCAATGAAAGTATAGCAGGTAGTAACATATGATTGTTGTTCATACAGTATGTTTAGTAGAGATACTCTTGAAGATGTACTGAAGATAAGACAAGAAAAGATAAACTAAAAAAGGAGGAGAATATAGGCAAGTTCATATGAGGTGCATTGACATTTTAAGGGAAAGCTTTTCAGCTTAGTCTAGGGGAAGAGTTAGTGGGTATAGATGGGGCAGTGGGGAGTAGGCGGCAGTGAGTTGGTAAGTAACGTGTGATAATATATAGTGCATCTGTGGGAGTTTTAAAGAGGTTGGATAGTGGGTAGGGGAAAGGAGTTAGAATATGTCAGCCAGGTGCTAGGCAGTTACAAGTAATGTGTGATAATATATAGTGCATCTGTGGGAGTTTTAAAGAGGAGGTTGGATAGTGGGTAGGGGAAAGGAGTTAGAATATGTCATCCAGGTGCTAGGCAGTTACAAGTAATGTGTGATAATATATAGTGCATTGTGGGAGTTTTAAAGAGAAGGTTGGATAGTGGGTAGTGGAAAGGAGTTAGAATATGTCATCCAGGTGCTAGGCAGTTACAAGTAATGTGTGATAATATATAGTGCATCTGTGGGAGTTTTAAAGAGGTTGGATAGTGGGTAGGGGAAATGAGTTAGAATATGTCATCCAGGTGCTAGGCAGTTACAAGTAATGTGTGATTATATATAGTGCATCTGTGGGAGTTTTAAAGAGGTTGGATAGTGGGTAGGGGAAATGAGTTAGAATATGTCATCCAGGTGCTAGGCAGTTACAAGTAATGTGTGATAATATATAGTGCATCTGTGGGAGTTTTAAAGAGGTGGTTGGATAGTGGGTAGGGGAAAGGAGTTAGAATATGTCAGCCAGGTGCTAGGCAGTTACAAGTAATGTGTGATAATATATAGTGCATCTGTGGGAGTTTTAAAGAGGTTGGATAGTGGGTAGGGGAAAGGAGTTAGAATATGTCATCCAGGTGCTAGGCAGTTACAAGTAATGTGTGATAATATATAGTGCATCTGTGGGAGTTTTAAAGAGGTGGTTGGATAGTGGGTAGGGGAAAGGAGTTAGAATATGTCAGCCATGTGCTAGGCAGTTGCATGTCCAGGAGTTGTTTAGGTGGGAAATGAGCTGTTTTTTGAAGATGGTTTTATTAGGTTGCATCCTGATTTGTAGTGGTAGGGAATTGCAAGTCTTGGCAATGTTTCTAGAATACAGGGAGTCACCAGAGCCTTAATGGCTTTTGGAGATTGTGATTAGTGCCTTGTTAGTAGATCTAAGTTCTCAGTTATTGGAGTAGACAATGATCAGGTCTTGTAAGGCTGGAGTTTTGTCAGGTTGGTACAGTATTTGATGAGCTAGAGGAAGTTGGTTTAGAGCTAAGGTGTTAGGAAGTTCCAGCCAGGAAAGCTGTTTTAGGGCCTGACAGTGGTGGGTGCGGTAGGAGGAGTTTGTGGTGAATTTTTCTATTTTCTTGTAGCATAATGATAACTTGTTTAAATCGCTCTTGTTTAGATTAATTAGGACAGGAGAAGCATACAGTAATGTAGAGAGAAGATAGGTACGAGCTAGGGTAACTTTACTGTTGCTGGTTAGGAAGTTTTTACATCTGTAAAGATTGCCTTGTTTTTTGTTGCTTTGGTTATTGTATGAGCTATGTGTTTTTCAAATTTCGTATTATTGTCAATAATGAACCCTAGTAGTTTGGTTGGTGTGATGGGGAGATAGGGGTATTATCTAATGCAGAAATAGAAAATGGAGGAGTAGGTACTACTGCTTTGGGAGGATGAAAGAACATAAGTTGGGTCTTTTTAGGATTTAGTATTAGCAGGGAGTTTGTTAGCCAGGTTTTGATGGATGTAAAGGCTTCTTGGGTCTTGATCTGAAGTTGTTGGAGGGTGGGGGCAGAGCAGATTAAGGTGGAGTCATCAGCGTATTGAACCAGGTTTGCTAGGGGGGTGGCTTTGTGAAGATTATTTTAAATGTAGTGAAAAGTAGGGGTCCTAGGATTGATCCTTGGGGTACTCCTAGTTTTACAGGAAATAGGTGGGAAAGGGAATTTTTCCACTGAACAGCTTTTTGATGTTGGGAGACATAGTCTTGAAACCATAATAGAGTGGGGGTAATTAGTTTTAATTCTGAGAGTGATGTTATTAGTTTTGTATGGGAGACTGTATCAAACGCCTTTGATAAGTCAAGGAAAACTGCAGACACTAGTTGACCATTGTTGCATTGCATATTTACTAGTTTACTAAAATGGATGAGTGCAGTGGTAGTACTATGGCTGGGGCGGAATCTGTGTTGAGTTTCGGCAAGAAGATGGTTGGAGAGGAGATGTGTTAGGACCTGGGTGTGGATACATTTTTCCATTATTTTAGCCAGTGGGGAAGGTATAGCTATAGGGCAGTAGTTTGTTAGGTCAGTGAAGTTGCCCCCTTTGTGAATTGGTATAATGTAGGAGATTTTCCAGAGAAGTGGCACCTTTTGTTCTGAGATTGATCTGTTAATGATTACAGAGACTGGGTAGAAAATGGCTTTGGCGGATATTTGTAGGAATTTGGCAGGTAGTTTGTCTACTGGTGGGGGGTTTAAGTTTGGTTAGGTGTCTATAGATTGTGTAAGTTAGTGCAGGTTGAAGGGTGAAGGAGTTAGTGTTATTTGATGAGTTATATAGTATAGTGGGGGTTGAGGAGTGTGGGTCTGTTGACAGCTTTAATATAGAGTTGGTAAAGAACTCATTGAATTGGGTGGCTGTGTTTATAGAGGTGGTGTCTATGTTTGGATGAGGAGCTGGTGATTTACCTGGTTGGAGAATACTGTTTATAACGGCCCAGAATTTTTGTGGGTTGGTATTATCCTTAGTTTGAATTTCACTATAGTATTTTTGTTTATCTAGTCTGATTTGCTTTTTTACAGAGTTTCTCAGTTGTAGGAATGTTTGCCTTTTAGGAGTAATTTTGTTTATGTGCCAGGCATCCCATTCTTTGTCCCTTTGTTTCATAAGTTGAATAGTGCTCTTGGTAAGCCATGGGGCATAGATTGTTTTAGTGCGGATCTGTCTTGGTGGGGCAAGTTGATTGAGAAGGCCTAAGAAGATAGTGTTGAAATACTCAACTGCTTCATCTAAAGGAAGTGTTAAAAGAGGGGCCAGTTAGAGTGTTTAAGGGCTGTATTAAGGTCATCAGCCCTGTGTACATGAAGCAGAACCCTTCTCTGGCCCTCTTCAAATATAATTTAGATCAGTGGATGGGGAATCACAAATTCACACCTGAGGTAGCACCTATGTCCCATATGGACCAATTCAATCTGTAAAATACTCAAGCATAGGCACAATCCTATGCCATCCTCTTGCCCCTAGGGGCCTTATTTTATAAGAACAATCACTATATAAATGAAATTTACTTTTGCGTTTAGTATGGGTCACTTGGTATTCTTGAGCCAATCAAAATACAGCATGTGCATCTGAACAATTGCTGTTCCTTTTTGAATAAAAAGCAGGATGTGTTTCTTCTATTGTTACTATAATTAAAAATGGGGGTCTGAGCATTGCTAAAAGGAGCCTTAGCACTGGATATACGACTCAGAAGCTGTAAGGGATATGTTAAGGTATCACAAATAGGATATAATCCTTCTAACAATAACAGATGATTGTACTGCTCTGGGTGTAGTTGAAAGAGTTGTAGTAGTGAACAAGTGCAGCTGAGCTTTAGTAAAATATGCTAAGAGGTATTAAGGCATTAAGGTAAAAGTTTCATGAAGGGATCTACATTGCAAGATGAATAAGGGAAGTAACAATGCTGTGAAGTTCAGAACCATAGCAAGTTATCTGGTTCTGCTGGGCACTTCCCCAAACTGGTGCACCTTGAAGTAAAAAGAAAAAACAACTTTTCTGCACCTTGTAATTGTAGAAAACTGATTGCTGCAACTACATTAACAAGCAGCTTGTTCATCTGTGCTTACATAAGCAGTCATACCTCTAAACTTTACAGATATTCACAGAATGTCCAGATTTGTGCCTCATATTTTTGGTCTGTTTCTCATTAAATTGTATTTTTCTGGCAAATTGTTGGTAAATCATTGAAGGTTGAAGTTAGAAAATGACAGCCATTTGAGTTTCAGACCGCAAAGCCTTCAGAAAATTCATTTTAATTCAAAACCTGTTATTCTATTATTCAAGTAGATAAATGGAAACTAGCTAAAGATAGTTTATAGGATGTATGGATTAGATTGATGAAGAACATATTTAAGGGTGAGAAGGTACCACCATCCTGCAAGAAGATGCATATCTCATTAAAACCCAATGAGGACAAAGGTCCAGTACGTCCATTTTCCTACAGACCACTTTCAGATTTGAGCTATGATTATAAGGGCTTCATATCAGTGATTGCTAAAATCATGGCAAAGTGCTCCCAAGTCTGTCTCACTATGATCAATGTGGGTTGTTGGAGGGTGTCAAACACTTGACAATACAGTACTATCAGACTTTTACTGATGGCTGGTGATGCCCAAGTTAATCACAGTCCCATTTTGATTATGAATTTGGATGTTGAGAATGCATTTGACAGAGTGGAATGGAGGTATCTTTTTGAAGTGTCAAAAGCAATGGCATTAGCAAAAGCAAAAGAAGCAGGTTCTGCATAGACGAAGCAGTCTTATGTTGGTCATCAAAAGAGTTAATGGAATGCATAAAGACATGCTTTAGGGGTCTGATTAAATGAAAGGCCAAGAATTCAGTGGAGAGTTATATATATCCTGCTGAAAAGAGATGCTACAAAAATTGGTTGGAGTTCTTGGAAATGAAGACACCTTCCAAAGGTGGGACTTCTCTGAAGAGGGTGAGATAAAACATTGTATTATTACAGTTTGGATTCTTTTGAAGAAAAAGAAAAAAAATAATTATATAGCTGATTTCAATAGACTCAAAACTGAGAGATAAGTAGCAAAGAAATCTATTTTGGCCAGCAGTATATGCTAATGTCTTCTATGGGGAAGGAGGGCGAGCTATTAACAATGCCAGCGCTTGAACAAAAGCTTCATTTGGAGGACAGATATAATATTACCATTTAATGAATTCCAGTAGAAGAAAGAATATTAAGGAGTATTAAATGAACTGAACCCCCATGACTAAGTGTGGTTGACTGGGTGATTAAAGCAAGGGGACACTAGTAGTGGAAGGGGGGCTTGCAAAGCAAGACGTTTCTGAACTGTTGTTTTATACTACAGTTAAATTGCAAAAAAATAGTTCCCAGATTAGATGTGGTATGATGCAGATGTGAGCTAGGGGAAAGGGGTGGCATGTTACATATTCTTTGGACTTGTTCACGATTAGACAACTTTAAAAAGGAAATTCAGGAAATGTTGAAGAAGATATTTGGAGAAGGCATCACTTTACAGTTAGATTTATTTCTGCTTCAGGTTTGCTGAGGAGGCTGTCCTGCCAAAGCATACTATGTAGTTAATCTTTATAATAATGCTATTAGCAAAAAATGGTTGACCGAAAATTGGAAATCTCAAAAAAAAAAAAATACCACCATGAGTAAACTTAGGAAGGTTATAACAGAATTAGCTGAAGCTGAGAAAAGAGTTCTGAACAGGAACACTGGACTGATGTCTATTAATAAATGGATACACTTGTATAAATTATATAGACGTCCTGTATGAGGATGTGTGATTGAAATGTAGAATAGTGTCAGTGAAAGGTCAAATGGGTGCCCTCCATACTCTTAGGCTGCATATTGTAAATCTGCTATATAGTGTATAGATAGGATTTTTCAGGAATAACCCATGACTTTAGAACTGGATAAGTTAAATCTGTCTCTTACTATTGATCGGTATGTAAAGGACAATTTATTAATGCAGAAGTAATTCCTTTGGATATCACATAAATAGGAATGTCTTGTATTTTATGCATGTTTGTATCTGTTCTTTTGTTTTCTTTTTTAAATTACAGTTAATTGTTTTATTATTAAATAAAGTGGTGGAAAAACTAGTGGAAATGAGACTCATCCTCTTTAACAGAATGCTGAGCTTGGCGATCTGGGAGGACCTCACATTAAAAGTCCTGATCTTCTGGGTTTTAATGAGACAATTGAGATGGTATGGGTACCCAATGAGTATGTCTCTTTGATGCATTCTATTGTAGATATACTAAGCACACTTCACTTTGACATGATTGAGGAGATGCTGACACGATTATACATCACTCTTCTTCTTGTGGATTTGCATAGTATCCTCCAAGATGAGCTCCATACTGTTACTGGAGATAAGTAGGCCTGGTCTGATGTGCTTAGCTTGTTAACATCATGAGTCTTGCTATGATACATGTTATTTAAAATGGATTGATGTATGGGTGAATGTAATACTGTTTCATTCAAAGCACAATAATTATTTACCTCATGGAGCTACACCTCGTAACTGTACAGATTTTTGCAGAATGTTCAGATTCTTGCTTTATGTTTTTGGTGAGATCCTCATAAAATTTGTGATTTTCTGGCAAATCAAAGGGATGATCTGAGGATGGAATTCACTAAGTAATGACATACATTTGAGTTTCAGACTTCATATCTTTCAGAAAATGCATGCTAACACAACTCCTGTTATTCTAGCAACTTTCTAAGTGTATAAGAGCAATATTTAAAATCTGTCACTATTTTTGGGCCCTTGTTCCCCATTATTATAGGCTTTATCCAGATTTTTTGCATTAAGAGGTTGAGAGGTATGCTACACGTGCATTTCACTTTTAAATCCTTGAGGACCTACCTTGGGTTTAGGACCTCCAGCCAGACAAAACTGCATGTTTAATGCCAGATTAAGAGCTGTGGCCTGTACTGCAGAGGGTGCCATCTGAAGAGCATTTGTTGACGTACCAAAAATGCATAACTCAGAAAGAGAATCACACACATGCTGGCTGATGTGTGGGTTGCATCACATTAGAATGAACAGAACACTGTATACCAGCAGTATACACCAATCATTTCTACAATCCACCAAATGCTGCGCAAATGAAAAAATGTACTTAGGCAGTAGGGACGCAGGAAGTCTGCAATAGGCAGTCAGAATGAGGCTACCTTAAGACAATGTGGTGCACACCATAGCAGTATTGTCTACCCAATATGCACAAAGTGCACTTAGTGCTCCGAATATAACTTCTCAGTAATCATAGTGTCTACAACATAGTAATTATGAGCACCTAACATATCAATGGTACTTAAGATACTAGAGTGTAAACCAGTATTATTAAGGCAAACTGGTGAGTAACAAGATAGCATAGTGCACTGGTTCGAAGGAGACTGTTCTAATCTACCGTTACTACATAAGAATGCTACATTAGGTACTGAGAAGGTTGCACAATACTGTTGGAAAAACAGTAGGGCAACACTTTACATGATATTGAGAATTAGTATACAAGATTTATTTATTTATTTTTATTTATTTATTTAAATTTGTTGACCGGGAGTGTCCGACTGGACGTAGGTCCATTTTCAGCAGAGGCCCGGGGAGAAAAGTTCCACAGTTAAAATAAACAGACAGTATATACATTGGATTACATAGGGAATAACAATTTACATAGCAATTACTTACAACATATTTCCAGATGAGGAACATAGTACATCAGTAGACAACTAGAATCTTTATCTGTGAAGTGCATACCAGACATTAACAAATGTTACAAGAAGAAGCAGTTTGTGCTGTATAATAAGTACTGGCTTATGAGCATCTGAGCTTGCTATAATCAAGGTAGTTAGTGGAGTGGAAAGAAAGGTAGTGGTTGTATGGGGTGGATGATATTAGAGTGGGAGTTGCAAGGGCATAGCCAGCATGTTTTTAGTTGCGCTTTTAGTAAAGTTTTGAAGTGGGTGCATGATGGTATGGAGGTAATTGTGGGTGGGAGTGAGTTCCATAATTTGGCTATGGTGCAAGAGAATAGTGCTTCACCAGCAGAGTTATTAGCTTTAGTGATCTGCAAGTGATTTTTGCTGCTGGATCTTAGTGGTCTAGTGGTGTGATAGGGTTGGAGTAGATTCTGGAGGGATGGGACATGTAGTGGATGGTTTACTAGTTTGTGGGCGAGTGAGAGTTGATACCACTGAAGGAGATGAGGGAGTTCAAGCCAGCCCAGTTCAGCAAGTGAGAGACAGTGGTGACTATGGTAGGATGCCCCTGTGGCGAATTTGGCGATTTTGTTGTAGCAGGTCTCTAGCTTGTTTAGATCACATTGCCTTAGGTTGGTATATATTGGAGAGGCATAAAGTAGGGTGGAGATAAGGTGGGAATTTGCTATTGAAATCTTTGCTGCTTTGGTGAGAAATTGCTTATTTCTATATAATGCTCCTAGTTTTTTGTGGACTTTTTTGATAGTCATGGATATGTGAATGTCAAATTTTAGTTTATTGTCTATTTCCACTCCTAGCAATTTGGTGTGTTCAGTTGGGTATATAGTGGTGTTGTCTTTTGCCGTGATGTTAAAGTGAGAGTTGTTTTGAGTATGTTTGGTGGGTTGGAAGATGAGTAGTTTAGTTTTGTTTAGGTTGAGTATTAATCAGGCATCGGATAACCATGTTTCAACAGAGGAAAAGGCTTCGTGTGTGACTTTTTGCAGTTTTGGTAGGGACTGGTCTGAGCAGATGATGGTCGAGTCATCTGCGTATTGTATGAGTGTGCCATGTTTGGTGGCAGAGGCTAGATTATTGGTGTAGACAGAGATCAGACAGGTAACTCTGAAACCAGTTGGTGACCGATTGTGAGAAGGATAGGTTATTGAGGACAGAGATAAGTTGTTTGTGTGGGACCATGTCAAATGCTTTAGATAGGTCCAGGAAAGTAGCAGAGAAGAACTAGCCATTGTTTTTATGCTGAAGGACAGTGTTAGTAAAGGAGAGTAAGGCAGTGGTGGTGCTATGGTTTGGTCGGAAACCATGCTGAGTACTGGAAAGGAGGTTGTTAGTAAGGAGGTAGTCTGAGACCTGAGAGTGTTTACATCTCTCTAGTGTTTTGGAGAGTGGAGAGAGAGAATAGCTATGGGGCGGTAATTGGTTAGTTCTGTAGAGAGTCCGCCTTTGTGGAGGGGAATTATATGTGTTACTTTCCACAGTGTGGGAACGTAACTTCCTGACAGAGATCGGTTAATCAAGATGGATACTGGGTAGGCCAGAGCATCAGCTGCGATTTGTAGGTATTCACTTGCGTGGCTGTCTGCTGCTAATTTGGTGGGTTTAAGTTTAGTTAAGAGTTTTTTTATGTTGGAGGTAGGTACAGGAGAAAAAGAGAAGGCAGTGAGGAGATTACTAGTTGAAGATGTGAGTTGCAGGGAGGGGTTGTGTTGTTTAGATAGTGATAGTATGGTTTGGGTGAAGTGTGTGTTGAATGAGGAAGCAATATTTTCTGAGGAGTGAGGGATGTTAGGAGGGGGGGGTACTGACTTTACCTGGGTGGAGGATGGAGTTTATGGAGGACCAGAATTGTTTGGGGCTGTGTTGTGAGTAGTCTAGGGCAGACTGGTAGTATTGGGATTTGTCCTGTTTTATCAGCTTTTTTGACTCTATTGCGTAGTTCTAGGAATTTCTGTCTAGCTGAGGAGGTTTTGGTTTTGCCAGTGCTCGCAGGCTTTATCCCTGTTTTCATTCCTGACTTAGTGGTTTTCTGTAGCCATGGGGAGGGTTGTGCTTTGGTTCTGGAGAATCTTATGGGGGCATGGTAATTAAGGATGTTCAGGAAGGTAGTATTAAAAAATTCAACTGCATCATCTAGACTGAGGTACTTTAGAGGATGCCAGTTACATTCTTTGAGGATGAGATGAATGTGAGTGGGTTAAAGTTTAGTTTTTACGTATTTGACGGTAGATGACAGGTTTAGCTTGGTATAGGTATTTTTTGAGTAGGAATGTTGGGGAGTGATCACTGAGGCTATCTGATAAGCAGCCTGTTAAATATGACTGGGGGCTCTTACTGACTAGTATCCAATCCAGGGTAGTGTGCTTGGTGGAGTTTTTATTTATCCTGGTTGGTGACTGGACTAGTTGAGTGAAGCCATGAAGGTGTACATGATGGGCTGGATTGTTGCCAGAACAGGATTGCCAGTCAATATTGAAATCACCTAAGATGATAGTTTCTTGGGGGAGATGATGGGTAGACCAGCTGAGGAGGTTTTCTAGGGGAGGGATGTTTTGGCCAGGTGGGAAGTAGCATCCAATTATGTTGATGGTTTTGTTTTGGTTAATTTTGAGGTTGGTATATATTATTTCTTCATTGCCTATTTGTGGAGCTGATGATTTTAAGATCTGGATGTTTAGATGCTGTTTAAATATTGTAGCTACACCACCTCCTTTTTTTTAGCCGGTCTACTCTTAGTATGCCGTAACCTGTAGGGAGTATTTGCTCACTGGTAATGTGAGGTTTTAGCCAGGTTTCTGTCAGGATGACTATATCTGGGGAGTACAAGTCTATGGTGGCATGGAGTTCATGGACTTTGTTGGATATACTTCTAATATTTAGGCATAGTAGAAGGAAGTCACTTGGCTTTCTATTGGCTGTAATATGGGAGAAGTTGTGGTTTCTAGTCTGATTATGAAGATTGGGGTTGGAGATGGTAGGGCCAGGGTTGGGGTGGATGTCTCCACTTAGGGCTAGTTTTGATAAGCATGAGATTATTAGTTTTCTCAGTTTTTGAATGTGTCTGATTATAAGGGAAACTTTATGATTGTGCTCTGTGGGTAATAGGTATGGTGGGAGGGTTACTATGTTAAGTTGTAG
The DNA here is from genome assembly GCF_019279795.1 of Protopterus annectens. Classification (NCBI taxonomy): domain Eukaryota; kingdom Metazoa; phylum Chordata; order Ceratodontiformes; family Protopteridae; genus Protopterus; species Protopterus annectens. The sequence goes on along the minus strand of NC_056727.1, from coordinate 204,786,962 downwards.
GGATGCTTTATGATTGAATAATATAGTTGGTAGAATATGTGGGGGGTGCATAGGGATGGTTCTTGAGCTGGTGGGAGGGGAGCTGAGTGTGGGTGAGACATGAGTGGTGGTGTGAGTAGTAGTACAGTGGTAGTGGTTAAGTGGGGGAATGATGGAGCTTTGGTAGGATGTAAGATATGCAAGGAGAGTGCATGCAGTGAGCATAGGAAAGGTATGCTTGTACATGTTAGTTGAGGAGGTGTGATAGTAGTGGGAAGATGGAGGAGGTAGTGTTGGGTTAGTGCTGTGGTTGGCTATTAGAAAGATGGGTGGGGTTTGAGTGCAATAAAGGTGGGACCACTGGGGGCGGGAGGAATAGGGGGCAGAGTGGGGAGCAGCGGTACAGACCCTGTTAGTTGCTGGTATGAGGGGCTGGAAAACAATCACAAAGCAAAGACAAGTATGTGTTAAGAAACAATCACAATTGACCAAGGACTGCTCTGAAACTGCAAGTCATTTCTGACTTTCTTAATTTCTCAGGTGGAAAAACAGGATAACCTTGTATCAGTAGGCTACTGTGGTCATAGTTTAAATTTACAAACACACAGTATTGATCAGTTATGGATACTACTTGCTAACAGAAGGGAATAAGAGAAAGTGGAAGGTGTGTGTGTGTGTGTGTGTGTGTGTGTGTGTGTGTGTGTGTGTGTGTGTGTGTGTGTGTGTGTGTGTGGTGGGGGGGGGGCTGCTTACAACCAAAGCAGAGTGCTCTCAGGGAAAATGAATATTGGCTCAAACAGGTAGACACATACTCAAAGTTAACTGTAGCTGTTTGCAGACAGTTCAGACCCGGACTGCACTTTTCTTACAAGAATGTCAAAGGTGGTAACGCAGTTGAATACTTAAGAGTGGTGTTAGGTCTAGAAAAGAAGAGTACAGAGAGGAGTAAGTACTTTTGAGATGGTAAATATATATTATAAAGATTATAAAAACAAACTGAGCAAATAGCTTACACACGCCCCATACCCAACTACTTAGTATATGCAGATACTGAGCCAATTGGAAGAAACATTAGAAAAGAAACCCCCACCCACATAGCAGTACACACAAAAAAATATATAAACAACAATCTGTCGTGGTTCTCTAATGTGATTCTATCCACCAGTAACAGCACAAATATATAGAAATAATTTAGACACTAGTATGAGCTGTCTACACACAACACTATTACATGAATAACATTAGTGAACAAGGTGCAGCTATGCAAATAGACCATACATACTATTATATTAAAAACAAATTGGTGCATACAAATGCTAGCATGCCATAGTAACATCTAATAATAAAGCATAAAACATATTAGATGTCTAACACAATTCAACATAAACATATACAGTTGTAAAATGTCTAATACAATTCAACATAAATAGGCATTTACAGTTGTAAAACACTTACTGGAGAGACACTGAGCCTTCATGGGGCCTGTAGCAGAGTGGATTGTAGTTTTAAAAATGGAGCCCATTAAAGATATTAAAGATACCCAACAGGTTATAATGCATATACTGTAATCTACAGCTGGATACATAGCTACAGTATGAAACATAGCTACAGTATGAAACACTTAAGGGGTTAATGAAATGCTGGAACCTGGTATAGTGAGGCCTGTAATACAGAGACTAAATGGCTGAAAAAATGAACTTACCTATATTAAGTCCAAGATGGCCATATCTCAGAATATTCCCTTTCCTCGAAGGTATGGCCATCATAGAATTAGTATATAAAAGTTAAGCATGGGAGGGCTTCCCTCAGCAAGAAAAAGAAGTTTAAAAGAAAAGAGTGATCTTCAAGATTCGCTTGTCTCCTGCATTTTTTATCTTTTTTTTTTCTCGGTGTGTCAGCACTCATTGTTTCAAGTGTTAACATTTCAGTATGGAGCTATGTGAACTTTTACTAGGGATAAGCTAATATGTTAAACTAGGAAGTAATATTCAGAACCTTCGAATAGTATCCTGTTCATTACTCATTCCAGCATACCAATTTTCATTAGCACCTTATCTGGGCTTTTCACGTGATGTCTACCATCATAAAATGACAAAGTCCTGCCATGTTATGGGCAGGTATTGTATTGATATCAATATATCTCACCTATGTCTGCTGGCACATTTATGTCATAACTGTCCTACAGCTAATAGTAGTCACATTATACTGGTGACATGACAGACACCCGGTCAACACAGTATGCCGTGTGTGTGTGTGTGTGTGTGTGTGTGTGTGTGTGTGTGTGTGTGTGTGTGTGTGAGTGTGTGTGTGTATAGGTGCATGAGTGTAAGGGTAACTACATAACCTAAAGGGGTAGAACATTTAGGCAGTGCTACCACCATGGCTCCCTCATAGGATCACAAGCTGCACTTTTATAGCATTACAGGAGACTGTCACTTGTTACCAAAAGTGCGTGCTACTCCTTCAGTAGACAAGTTTTGCATAAAGTATAGGCGTCTTTGAATCCTGGTAAAACTACTATATACCCTTTGTAGTTCATCACTATATTTATTGTGCACCCGCTTCACTTTTTGGGGTGCAGTTAGTTATTGCTTCTACAGCAGTGCTGCACAGTGATCTCTCAATCAGAAACTGCTTTCTTCCCCATAGTTTTCAAAGTACAGTTCCTACATGGTATGGTCTATATCTCTGCATCCTAGCCTAAGGCTCTTACAAAATCTAACTATACCAGCTTTTGATATATGTTTGTGAAAGAGGTATGTGTTATTTTTTCAATCTGTTTTCCTAAGGCATGTGATGCCTGCAGTTATGCTTAAATCATATATCACGAACTACGTCTTTGTCATCGACTTAGAATACTTTATCTTTCCGCATGGCAGTTGCATTGCCAGCATATTTATCAGCATCACATTAGTAAACAGACATAAAGATACCTACACTTGAATATTGTCTACTTGACATTTGTCTATTTTTGTTCAAAACTATTAATTGTAATGTTATCTGTGTCTGAACTCTTTTTTGTAATTAAAATTGTTGCTAATGTGGAGCTTTTCTCCCCGGACCTCCACTGAAAACAGGCCCCCAAGCCCAGTGGACCTCCCCGGTAATCAAACTGAAATAAATAAATAAATAAAATAAATAATAAATAAATCACAGATACCTATCTTATCTACTACATGATTTATTTGGCCTGTGTATGTCCTTGTAACTTACAGTAACAAACAATTCAAATTTAACCTGTTTTTATATTTTTATGTAAGTATACCTTGTAATAAGTGTAATAAATTGCCCATTGTTTGGCAGCATTCTCTTTAGCCAGTGTTAGCAGGTTCTGAATAGCTATAGAATGTTAAACTGCGTGTTAATAATTATATCACCTCTCCTTAAAATGTTCAGAGGAAAGTGGTCCATTTCTCAGTGTCACCTCTTGAGCACATTTCTGTATCACATACATCTTGTATTAGCACTTTATGGAATATCTGAGCAGTAAAATATTTATTTTCAGCAGTATTCCATAAAGCATGGAACGATGTCATTGAGCATTGAATGCATAATTTTACCCTAAACTCTAACAGAGTTTACAAGTAGCTCCTTCCACTGGGTATTCACAACATACACATTTTTGTGTTGCTAAAACCTAATATATTGCTGGATATCAGCTGCTACACTAGAAGAATGTTAGAAACCATCTGTGAATTTTTCACCTCTAAGATGAAGTCCAGTGTCTTTAGATTTCATTTGTTACTTAGTTCTGTACCCATCTGCTGTATTGTGGAAAGAGAGAATGACCAATATGAAAGGTCTGATTTCAGATTAGTGCCTTTAATGACTACCCACAGCCTACATTTCTCACACACAAATATGGAGAATGGAGTTGAGATTCTGTGCCCTCTATAAGCCTATAGTGTTCACTTTTATCTTGTGCTTTTAATAAGGTATTGATTTATTATTACTGTGACACACTTTGATTATTTGGAAATAAACAGAAAACATTTGCATCTGATCCTTAACAGAAGGTCTAGACAATTAAGAGAAGTGCTGAGAACAAAACATATGTTTAATACTTAATTGTTTTACTTTTGTACATTTCTTGCACCTTGAATGGCTTCATGAGGGAAAGATCACAAATGTTTTTACTAATGAACCTAAACCATGACTGCTCACCAAACTCAGTAAATAACACAAACACTGGCTGAAATCACAACATATTAATAAGGTGCATGTTATTTATTTGTCTTTAAATTGCGTTGATTTCTTCATTTTGCCACTTGGAAAATGCATTCTCTAACACAACCTCAGAATCATAACTGCACTTGTTTGGGTGTTTAGCCAAAATCCCAAAACATCTACTGTGATTTATCAACTTATAAACACTTATTTTCTACAGACAATACATATGCAGATAGCAGACAACTTTTTAGCTGTTGCATTTCACAATTAACTTATGCATTATGCTTGTGAGTCAACCATGGGTATAGTTAATCTCCCCTTGCTTTGCACTTCAGAGAGGTGAAATACATCTTTATGTCTCTATAATGTTTTAAGGACCAATTTCAAAATTCATCACATTTGTTAGAACACTGCCCCATTGCTTTATTAAATGAACATTGTTTCAGAAATGAGTGATGTGAATATTAATACACATATAATTTGATATAGCAATTCCTGGTTAATTAGAAGGTCCACTCTGTAATAATAAATGATACTGGTTCGGGATATTTTGATATTGAAGAAGGGTATTCTGCAAGGCTCCGTTTTTGGGCTTTACACTATTTAACACTGCATTTGCATCAATTCCACAAAATATCAGCTTTTAGCTGTCCAGATATTTTGATGATTGTAAAATTGATTTTTTAACCTTAAGCAAAACAGACATTTCTATTGTTAACAATTATCATTCTAAAGGATATAGTTACCTGGACAAAGTTTATTGGTCTTAAATTCAGCACAGGCAAATGTTGTGTTATGTATTCTGAGAAACCAGCTACTACAGAACCAACTCTATTTTCATTAGTAACATTAAAACAAGTTGATACATTTAAGGACCTAGGTATAGTAATGTCAGCAAACTTTTCTTTTGAAAAACATATTGATAGCTTAAGATGTCATGCTATGAAACTATTGGGTTTAATAATTAAAAATTGTCAAAAAGATATATGTGTGAAAGTTTTATATAAAGCATATATAAGGCCAGTATTAGAATATTATAACGTCTTTTGTATTTACAACCTTAAATGTATGCACCTCAATCTATTTACCTTAATCGGTATATAATAGGCAGATTTATTTTGGCATATAAGGCTTTCTATGATGAGACATTACAAGCAATGTTAAAAATAAAACCATATCAAACTAGTTGTGTTTTTAAAAAGTAAGAGCTGAAATCAGACATGCAGATCATTTAAACTACACTGAAGCTGTAATTTATAACCATAAGATTACCTGAACTTTGGAACAAGCTTCTTGTATGTATTAAGTTATCCAAATCCTTAGACGCATTCAAACATAATCTTGATAGGTGGGTAAGGGACTTGCCATATGACCATAAAATAAGGGAATCTGTGCTCCTAAATGGTCTTTTGACCTGAACTTAATGAACGTATGACTATGTCTGCATTATCATTGCACTGAGCATGGGAAACATGAAGTTCCAGGCCATATTTCCCCATAATGATCAACAGCATGCCAGGAAAATCTTTTGACTTCTGCCCAACCAAGAGAAGAATTTTCATAAATTAGTGTACTAGTATGCCAACATCTTTAACATAATGTGGCAGAAATTTTACCATCATATACACTGTACACTGTCTGTGCTTACTGGAATGGCATTTCACAAGTAGGAATAATAATCATTTTAACAGGAATGTATGCTCACAAAAATAAATCTTCAATAGTTAGCATTAAAACTGTTTTTCAGAATGACCTTCAGTTCAGTCCTTGACAGTTTCTCTTATTTTTGAAGCAGTAATGCAAAACTTCTCTGTACATTTTATAGTCATTAAAGCATTAACAAAAACATTTGTTTTGTTTCCAAAATAAGACCTTGAAGACAAAACATATACTCTCTACTTTCTGAGCAGCCAGGTTTATGACATTTCTTCTTCATCAGTTCATAGTTCTTTAAAAAAAACACATCTGGCTTTGCTGTATTCTGCATAAAGTACAGATTTACTATGGACTCGTGAAAGTCATGGTACTTTGTTTAGGTATGCCACATGCTATGTAGTTCCAAGTTTCTTCATTAATAATATGTTTCATTGGATCCAAGTACATTGTTTTCATACACTATTCATGCACAGCTTCAACCACCATGTTACTATGGCAAGTTAGTATAACGGATTATTTCTGAATCATGACTTGTTGAGCACACAGAGATCACCGTAATAACTATCCTTCTTTGCGTCATTGTGTGCTCCCCAACTGATGCTCTCCTTTTCTTAATTCACTCAGGTTCCTGTTTGGGTCAAGCATATCTCTGCTCTTCTGTACCTATATGAATGCATGACACAGAACAAATCCTTGCCTGTAAAATAACTCTAAAATGAATAATAGTTTTTAAACTAACTCAACATTTGTTATCTGTAATCAAATTTGCATGAAGCAGTCTTGTGGGAAAAATAATATTTTTTGACATCTATCAGGCAATTAAGCTTTGGATTTGTTGCTGACCTTTTCCTGCTTCAGGAATTTATGAGTTTGTTTGTGGCTTTATAAGTTCAACAAATAATATGTCTGCTGACCTACCATTGTAGCATCTCGTAACTGCTGTAATGTGTACGTTCAGCAGCTATAAACCAGACTGTAATGTACAGTATAGGATCATTACTAAACAGTGTATTTCCCAAGTGCTGTGTTTGCAGTAGTAAGTTTTCAGCTCAGCTATGTGCAATGCCATGATGCATTTCAAATTAATATAAACAGAATATTACATGCCATCAGACTATGAATATTCACCATTATGCTAATTTAAATAAAAGGGCTATTTTTCAGAATACTGTTAAGGGATATAAAAAAATGCTGCTAGGTATTTGGTAGCCATTTTAGACTGAAAATAATGTTGTGAACAACATGTTTCTTTACCTGAAGTTAACTTTGCATGCATTAGGAGAGTGAAAAACAGCAGCAATGGACACAGAGGAAGCACAAAAGCAAGAATGAACACATCACTGCTTTATGTCTACAAGAACTGGAATTTCTGGACAGGTATTTACGTCCTTTACTGTAGATTATCTGCCTAAACTATTTTATGCTGATCTACTCAGTTGTACAGTTAGAGCTTATATTGATATTTTCACAAATATTATGCACAATAAATGAATGGGATAAGCTTGAATTATGCAGAGATACATATTACTATCTTTGTTTTAGACATGTATTTGAGAGATGGCAGGCACAATAAACTAATTGTATCATAAGCTTAAATTATGCATCAGCACCATTGTTTACACAACCTATTTGACAAACTTTAGTCACTATAAACTAATGGGAGAAGCTTGAAGTAACTTGACCATGCACCATTTCCCTGTTCTTCCGTAATATACCTGCTGTGCTAATAACAGCTTCCACCCTTTACAATGGTGCCTATGGAGTTTTGCTCCCTAGTTAAAGTGTGTCTGCACTTACTGTGCATATTCAGTTTTCTATGTAACTAGTTTGAACTGCTCTATTATTAGTTCCATTTCTGCATTTTTATTTGAGAAATGTTTTGCATTTAAGTAGAAGTGAGCCTGAAATTGGTCAATATTAATCAATATGTTACCAAATAAATAAATAAATAACTAAATAAATGTATTTTGCAAAACTGAATGACTGTGTACCCTGACCTTGTTTTGTTTAGACAGCACTTAGAAAAATACCACGTTTCAAGTACTTATGCTTTGTTAATGTTATTCTTTAGCTTGCCTGCTAGTCCAGGACAGTTCCTGTACTTCTGTGCAATGTTTCATGCATAAATCATCATCTCATTGATCTGCTAGCATATTATGCTCTTGCCTCATATGTTTTATATTTATGTTAACATATTATTCATACACAGTACCCCCTTCCCACAGAATGACTGTGCTGTTTACAATATGCTACTTCCTCTACATAATGCAGCCATTGCATTGCAACCAGTGAGCTTACACAAAATCTGAACTGCTTTTTATTGTGGTTGACCTTTGGGTGGATTCTACTCCCTCACTCTTCTGATACTGCAGGATTTAAAAATGGGCTGGCAATGTAAGGATTTTATGATAAACCAGAAGAATGGCAGAGAGGAGTGTGGCAACCCGCATGAGGAGTACACTCTTCTTCTTCTTCTTTTGGCTGGTCCCATTAGGGGTCACCACAGCAGATCAACTGTTTCCATTTCTTCCTGTCCTCTGCATCTTGCTCTGTCACACCAACCACCTGCATGTCCTCTCTCACCACATCCATAAACCTTATCTTAGGCCTTCCTCTTTTCCTGTTACCTGGCAGCTTCATCCTTAGCATCTTTTTCCCAATATACTCTGCATCCCTCCTCAGCACATGTCCAAACCAACGTAATCTTGCCTCTCTGGCTTTGTCTCCAAACCTTCCAACCTGGGCTGATCCTCTAATATACTTATTCCTAATCCTGTCCATCCTCGTCACACCCAGTGCAAATCTTAACATCTTCAACTCTGACATGTCAAGTTCTGACTCCTGGCTTTTTGTCAATGCCACTGTCTCCAACCCATATAACATAGCTGGTCTCACTACCCTCTTGTAGACCTTCCCTTTCACTCTTACTAGTACCCGTCTGTCTCAAATCACTCCTGACACTTTTCTCCACCCACTCCATCCTGCCCGTACTCTCTTCTTCACCTCTCTTCCACACTCACCATTACTCTGAACTGTTGATCCCAAGTATTTAAACTTATCCACCTTCCCCACCTCTACTTCCTGCATCCTCACCATTCCTCTATCCTCCCTTTCATTCACACACATATATTCTGTCTTAGTCCTGCTGACCTTCCTTCCTCTTCTCTCTAGAGCATATCTCCACCTCTCCAGGGTCTCCTCCACCTGTTCCCTACTCTCACTACAGATCACAATGTCATCTGCAAACATCATAGTCCACAGGAACTCCTGTCTGATCTCGTCTGTCAACCTGTCCTTCACCATTACAAATAAGAAAGGGCTCAGAGCTGAACTTGATGTAATCCCACCTCCACCTTAAACGCATCTGTCACTCCCACTGCAGACATCACTGCTGTCACACTACCCTTGTACATATACTGTACCACTCTTACATACTTCTCTGACACTCCCGACTTCCTCAAACAATACCACAACTCCTCTCTAGGCACCCTGTCATATGCTTTCTCTAAATCCACAAAGACACAATGCAACTCCTTCTGACATTCTCTGTACTTCTCCATCAACACTCTCAAAGCAAACATCGCATCTGTAGTGCTCTTTTCTGGCATGAAACCATACTGCTGATCACTAATCTTCACCTCCCTTCTTAACCTAGCTTCCACGACTCTTTCCCATAACTTCAAGCTGTGACTGATCAATTTTATCCCTCTGTAGTTACTGCAGCTCTGCACATCACCCTTATTCTTAAAAATCGGTACCAAAACACTTTTTCTCCATTCTTCAGGCATCCTCTCACCTTCCAAGAATTCATTAAACAATCTAGTTAAAATCTCCACTGCCATTTCACCTAAACACCTCCATGCTTCCAGAGGTATGTCATCTGGACCAACAGCCTTTCCATTCTTCATCCTCTTCATAGCTATCCTTACTTCCTCCTTGCTAATCCATTGCACTTCATGATTCACTATCCCCACATCATCCAACCTTCTCTCCCTCTCATTCTCTTCATTCATCAACCCCTCAAAGTACTCTTTCCATCTGCTCAACACACTCTCCTCACTTGTGAGTATGTTTCCCTCATTATCCTTTATCACCTTTACCTGCTGCACATCTTTACTAGCTCGGTCCCTCTGTCTAGCCAATCGGTACAGGTCCTTTTCTCCCTCCTTAATGTCCAGCCTTTCATACAACTCTTCATATGCCTTATCCTTAGCCTTCGCCACCTCTCTCTTTGCCATGCATCTCATCTCCTTATACTCTTGTCTACTTTCTTCATCTCTCTGACAATCCCACTTCTTCTTCGCCAACCTCTTTCTCTGTATACTCTCCTGTACTTATTCATTCCACCACCAGGTCTCCTTGTCCTCCTTCCTCTTTCCAGATGTCAAACCAAGCACCTTTCTAGCCATCTCTCTTACTAGCTCTGCTGTAGTTACCCAGCTATTTGGTAACTCTTCACTGCCATCCAGTATCTGTCTTAACTCTTCCCTGAACATCACCTCACAGTTACCATTTTTCAATTTCCACCATTTGATCCTCGGTGCTGCCCTCACACTCATCCTCCTCTTCTTGATCACCAATGTCATCCTACAAACCACCATCCTATGCTGCCTAACTACACTTTCCCCTGCCACCACTTTACAGTCTCCAATCTCCTTCAGACTGGCCCTTCTACATAAGATATAATCCACCTGTGTGCATCTTCCTCCGCTCTTGTATGTCGCCCTATCCTCCTCCCTGTTGTTAAAATATGTATTCAACACAGCCATGTCCATCCTTTTTGCAAAATCCACTACTATCTGACCTTCTGCATTCCTTTGCTTAACACCATACCTACCCATCACTTCCTCATCCCCTCTGTTCCCTTCACCAACATGCCCATAGAAATCTGCTCCAATCACCAGTCTCTCACCATTGGGTACAGTCATCACCACTTCATCCAACTCACTCCAAAATTTTTCTTTCTCATCCATCGCACACCCAACTTGTGGAACATATGCACTAACAACATTCATCACTACGCCATCAATTTCCAGCTTCATAAACATCACTCTATCCGACACTCTTTTCACCTACAAAACACTCTTGGCATACTGTTCCTTCAGGATAATGCCTATGCCATTTCTCCTCCCATCCACACCATGATAAAACAATTTGAACCCGCCTCCGATACACCTAGCCTTGCTCCCCTTCCATCTGGTCTCTTGCACAAACAATATACCAACCTTCCTTCAGTCCATCATATCAGCTAGCTCTCTCCCTATACCAGTCATACTGCCAACATTCAAAGTTCCGACCCTCACTATCACAGTCCTAGCCTTTACCTGCCTTTGGCCATGCCTTCCACCTCTTCTCCTCCTTCGCCAACAGTATACTACAGATGACAAATGCAGGATTTTATGGAGAGGAATGAAAGACAAATGGAGTATCACCACATGGAAGAGTAAAGGAGTCTTCCTTTTAAAACTGTGTAAGTGCTACACAAAAGCACATCTAAAAGTGAATTACCCAGGAGTGTTTGTTTAATAACTTATAATTCCTGCTAAACTGGAAGTGACAGATGGGACCAGGCAGTTAATAAGTGAGCTTATTTCATCGTCACTAAATCTGTACTTGATGATATGAAAGACACTAATCTGCTGTACATGTATGGACAGAAATGTACCAAAACATGGGGTGTACTTAGGCAGCCATTTCAAATATGTCTGTCAGCCGTCTTTGATTTTGCAGAATGCCCCTGTTTTTGCCTCTTATTTTTGCACTGTTCCTCAAAAAATGTTTGATTTTCTGATAAAAGACTGTAGTCAGTCAGTGTGTAAAGCCAAATGTTATACTTTCACATTTCTTACTGTTCAGATAATGCATGTTGATGCAAACATCTTGCTCTGTTTACTTTTAAAGTTAATTAGAATTATATATTTAAAAATTCTCCCCAATTTAAGGTCACTTTCCCCATTATTGTTGGCTTTGACCAGAATTCTTGACAAAGAGGTTGAGTGATTTGATTAGAAGGAATACAATGCTTTAATATTTAATGAAGGAGCATACAGCATTTGGAAAGTCAGTGACTGAAACTGATTCATTTTTGAAGCCTTGTGGCTTACAGGGTAAGAAAGAGTCTAACTCAGTCAAAAAATGGAAGATCATCAATGAAGAGTGTTTTTGCCCCCACTGTCTGCTGATCGTTAGTGCCTTCCTAAGCAAAGACCAATGCACTCCTTCATTTGTTATCCCTGAGGTGAGAGTTGGACAGGAGAGGTCATTATTCAGGCAACCATTGGGGTGGTTTCACTTTTTTATACATCATGACCATCAGCAATGGGAAGGGGTTTGTCCCATCACTTTCACAATGGGTGTTTCCAACAAGCACCCACTCCCCAGGAAGCATGAGTGGTGGTTTTCCTGGTCTCCACCAAGGAAATTACACCAACTCCATTGCACCTTGAGTGTGTACAACTCTCCTGACAGAGGTAAGTGGTTGATGCCTATTCGCTCCTTTACCACACTGCCTGGCTCCTGTAGTATCACGGCCACTAATCAAATCAATGTTGCATGAATTGCAGTCAAGACTCCATTCCTCTGTGCCATGGAACCAGGCAGGTAATTTCTAATGTAATTAGAATCTCAATTTTTTTCTGTTTGATAAAGTTGCTAACAATATTATGAAAAGAGTAAATATTGAATAGTGAAAATTGAATAGATTCTATGTGTACTACTGTTTTAAGATTTATTTCCTCCATTTGTGCTGTATATACTCAAAAATGTGTAAATTATGTTCTGCTAATTATCCAACTTGTATTTATGTGGAGCTTTTCTCCCTGGGTCTCCACTGAAAATGGGCTCTGCATGGCCCAGTGGACTTTCCTGGTGAACAAATGGCAATAAATAAATAAATAGTAATAGAGTGGCAATTCTTATGACAAAACTAAAAGAAGAGTTGAAAATCCCATGCTGTATTAATAATGTCTAAAGTATTTGGCACTGTCTTCATTTAGTTTCTGCAGACATAACTTATCTGATAAATGTATTTAAAGAAAGTAATGATTTTCAACATATCCTAGAAAAGAATTTTATAAATGAAACGGCTGTTATTTTAAATGCCGGTCAGTGCCAGGTCTTGGAAATGTGTCCCAGAATTTTTACTTCCAGAAAACTATACATGATCCATTTTATAGTCCATACTTATATCCGTATTACCCTGAGACAGTGCATATTAAAATACATATTAAAACATTTCTCTGTCTTCAAAATAGATTTTATTAAATTATTTTTTCGAGTGAGGAAGTTAAAATATTTAAAAGATGCATCAGTAACTGAAAGAAAGAATTAATTAGTCAACAGCTTGGGAGTTGTACAGCTCGTACTGAAGACCATCTTGACATAATTGTTTTAACAAAACTGAGGCTTTGTCAATTTTGACTGAAGAAAAACTCATGTTTGGGAGAGTCAGAAAGAGAATTAGCAAGGTAGTACACAGAAAGGGGGCAATATTAGCTTTCTTTGTGCTGTCAGATGAGTATAGCATGACTTAATTCGACAATAACATTTTATATGGAGGTAAACAGGATTAAGTGTTTGACAAGGGTGGAAAGAACCTTTATGTTTGTCTGTTTAAAGGTATATATGTCTAGGCATGTTATGGTCCTGTGATTGCTTGCCAAGTATTATTATCATGCTCCTGTGTTCTTATAAGGTGAATTACAGAGGAATCAGTTTGTGAGGTTTGTGGGTTGGGAAGTTTGAGACAATAATAATCAGTGACTTTAAAGATGAAGCACTGGGCTATTAACTATTATAGCAATAACCCACACATGGGTGTGGCTAATGCTGGATTTACACACGGTTGGCATGGTTTGGTCACGAGGTCGAAGCCCGAGTGGCCAAACAAAGCCAACCGTGGGTAAATCCAGCATTACCCACACCCAGAAGTGGGTTATTGCTATTATCCAATGACATTATTTAAGAAAAAAAATAATTACTTTTCTTAAATAATGGCATTGTATAATGCCTCCTTGCTGCCCTTCCGCAGCTGTCTGGTATTCTGCGGCAGTTCTGATGTATTGCGCATGCGTATGCCTACGCAGTACATCACAGCTGTGGGCAAAAGCAATGGAGAAAGCAAGATCTCCATTGCTTTTTACTGTTTCGCTATGTTAAATGGGTTTAACATAGCGAGACAGCTTTAAAAAAAGCAACAGAGAATCTCTGTTGCTTATTTTAAAGCTGTCTCGCTATGTTAAACCCATTTAACATAGTGAGACAGTTTTGAAAAAAGCAACAGAGAAAGCAAGATCTCCGTTGCTTTTTACAAACTGTTTTGCTATGTTAAATGGGTTTAACATAGCGAGACAGCTTTAAAGTAAGCAACGGAGATCTCCATTGCTTATTTTAAAGCTGCCTCGCTATGTTAAACCCATTTAACATAGCGAGACAGGTTTAAAAAAAAAGCAACGGAAAAAGCAAGATCTCCGTTGCTTTTTACACATTGTCTCACTATGTTAAAGGAGTTTAACATAGCGAGACAGCTTTAAAAAAGCAACGGAGATGTCCGTTGCTTTTTTTAAACCTGTCTCGCTATGTTAAACTCCTTTAACATAGTGAGAGACTGTTTTAAAAAAGACTTATACTAATGGAAAAAGTCCGGGCGACTGGACCTTTTTCCATTAGCATATCGATTTACAACGTGCATGCTGACCAATCAGCGTGCACGTTTTGGAATATTAATGGGGGGGTCATGGCATAATAGTCATTAAATGCTTGTAAAGGGATGGAGGAAAAACAGTCATGCTAGTTTCTCCAGGACTGTCAAGATTTCAGAATATATAAGTTGTTAAATGCTATAGTCTAAGGAGATAATGAAGTCCCTTTTCCTCCAGACAGCATGCAGTTTTAAAATAATTTGATGTTTAATATTTCATTTTTCCTTCTTTCTTATCATAATATTAAGCTTAGTGTGTAGAAAGTTTTCTATATGTGTCTCAAAAATATGAGAGTGGGAAGAATGGTGCTCTTGACAAGTTTAAAAAATTCTGGAGTTACCTCTTAAATCCAGTCAAGAAATTTTTATTCAGGTAAAGGAAGAAAGTAGACGGTGGAAATTGGTAAATACCAGTTTTGGTCTATTAATAATGTCATGAATGTTTTTTTTTTTTTACATTGGGAAAGAATAAACAAGCTAAACAGATGTTATCAATTCTGCTATATTGCTATAACAGTTAAAGGTTGATGAAAACTGAACATAAAACAAGCAATTCTTTTGACATCTACATCAGTCAGATTCATTGGTTAGCTAATTTGTTCATGAATGTGGGAAGCTTTACAAATTATGGGAGTTTCTTGGTTGAAGAGTCCGATGTATATGAGAATATGACAAGGTATGGACAGCTCCTTCCATTACTAGTTCTATTTCTGGAAGGAAAGCAGGGTAATGTGCTATCTGACCTTTCTGACAGATACAGGTAGGTACAGATAAATGAACTGGTATTTAACTGAAAGTCATTCATCACCTTTAGCAAGCATTGCTCTTCTTTCCATAAAAGTCTGCTTCAACTATGTGTCTGGCATTGCACAAGGCATCATTAATGCATGATATGTGAAACAGACTTATAAGCATAATTACAGATTCAAAGGTTCAATGCAGCACATTTATTCCAAAACAAATTATTTATTTCATTACAGCACTAAACTATAGTTAAGTCTACAGTAATGAGACATATGGAACTGTTATGAGGCAGGTATAAACGTATTCTAAAAAGGGGGATGCATGACTATTAATTCCATCTACAGCTTTGGCTGATGTTATGGTGCCCTAGCATGTTTTCAGTCCTGATTCTGTTCCACTGAATGGGTCAGCTATTGTGTCTTTTCATGAATCATCTATGTGTTAATTGGGAACACAATGATTCATCATGTCTCATTTTGCCAACACTCAGTGAATCATCTTGTGTTAGCACAAGGGTGGACTGCTAACAACTGTGTTCTTCAGTCCTGTTCTGCTGTTGGTGCTGTGCGTATAAGTG